>NW_020201158.1:4747-6073 GCF_001531365.2 Cynara cardunculus var. scolymus | reverse complement strand
TATATATATATATATATATATATATATAGGTTGGTTATTATACAACCCTTGACATTTGTGCAACTAATACAACCCAATCTCAACCGTCCATTTCATTGATGAATATGTGATTTCATAGAAGTTTTGATTGTTTCCTAATATAAAGTATTAATCATAATTAATGAACTCTATTTATATTCCATAAATATTCAAATCATAATAAATGAACTCTCATCATTTCTATAAATATCTCAATTAATTGGGTTGCAATGGTTTTACAAATACACAAGGTTGTAAAAGAAATTTACCCTATATATATATATATATATATATATATAGAGAGAGAGAGAGAGAGGAGCGTTCGAATAAAAACTTGACACATTTATGTAAACCGTGTAAACCAATCTCATCCATTCATTTTTTTATCAATGGCTAAGATTACATTACTTTATTTTAAAAAATTAAAAATTAAAAAATAATTAATATTTATTTTATTTCATCAATAAGGGTAKAATCGGTAAACAAATTTAATTCATAGTATTTTTTATTCAAGGCAACAATATCAGGTAAATTATATTATTAATGAAATTGATTCACTTTGTGAAGTAATATACTATTTTAATGTTAACATTTTTTAAAATAATGTATAATGAATAATTTCATAAAAAATTAAAATAAATGATCATATTTCGTTTTTTTTAATTTACTTGTAGACGGATTCGTTACATTTTAGTTAATGAAATTTTTTCATTGTTTAATACGCTTATTAAATATATGATTTTGCAATATCGAGTTTCATTATCCTCATTTGATATTGAAACTCATTCATATTTTGCAATGATTAATCGATTTTGTCTATGCACCGGTTTCATTTAGCATTTCATTTACTTAACCATTCACCTCCAGCATCATTGTTCATGTCTTAAAGCGGTTCATGACTAACTGTTCAATTACATTATGAACCCGTTTCAGGGACATTAACACGTTACATCCATTGAACGAATCCCCTACGTAATCCTACAACGTGGTTGGCCATGAAACGAGATCAGCAATCATTAACCGATTGCAAATGAACTCGTTTCAAAGTCAAGTCTCCGAATAAACGGATCCTCATCACACACAATGCAACATGGATTACTATGAAACCTGAACATAAATATGTTTCATCATCATTGTTTAATGCGCTTATTAAATTTTATTATTATGCAATATCTAGTTTCATTATCCTCAWTTGATATTGAATCTCATCCATTTTTTGCAATGATGAATCGATTTTGTCTATGCACCTGTTTCATTTACCATTTCATCAACTTAACCATTCACCTACAGCATCATTGTTCATGTCTT
>NW_020201158.1:0-4367 GCF_001531365.2 Cynara cardunculus var. scolymus | reverse complement strand
GAATAAACAGATCATCATCACACACAATGCAACATGGATCACCATGAAACTTGAAAATGAATATGGTTCATTATCATGAAACGAGAGCATGAACATGTTTCATCATGAATAAAAAAAGCCAATAAACCATATATTAATGAAACCGTCTCATATRAACATTAATTGCATAGAGAATAAAATATATTATGCACCCATTTCATCTATTAAACCATTCACCTCCACCATCATTTTTCAAGTCTTAAAGCGGTTAATGATTAACCGGTCAATTACATCATGAACCCGTTTCATTTTCACTAACTCAAACATGAATATACATTAAAACTTGAACATGAATATGCTTCATCATCATGACCTGGAAGTAGATGAACATGTACAATATAAATAAAAGAAGCAAATAAAACATTTTATAATGAAACCTTCTGATATAAACATTAATTGCATAAAGAATGAAATATATTATGCACCCGTTTCATTATAATGAAACCTTTTCATTATGCATTTAATATAATATGCAACCGTTTCTTCGTAATGAAACATTTTTATATGAACATTAATATATTATGCTATGGTAATATGAAACATTTTCATTTTAAAACCTTTTCATATGAAACAGGTTCATAACCGGTAATTTTTGATACAATGGACCTCAAATCATTCATTTATTACATAACAAGATAAAATCTTCATGAATGTTTCCAGCTTCATTGAATAAAAAAAACAAATCAATTTTTAATATTATAAAATATTAAAATCTTTAAATCATTTCATTTATATAATTTCCATTATTAAATTTCCTTATTTAATATTCTTTAATAACTTCCTTATTTATGAAAAAAATAATGAAAATGACCAAAATGACCTTATTGATTAAATTTAATTAAAAAAAATGAAATTTTCTTATTGGTCGATTTTGATTTACACGGTTTTTTAGAAGGACATGGTTTTCATTTGAACCTGCCCCTGTATATATAAGTGTTAAACAATTAGTTGTTGAATTTTAAGAGGTATTACCAATTATGCTTAATGTACTACCATGAAAGCTATACAACCTCCAGGATCCTTATGATTATAAAAATCAAATTATTTAAAATTTTAAATTACATTTAATATCTTTATAATTAGTTATTAAATTTACTTTATGTCCCTAGCTTATAATCATATATGAACTAAATTACATTAGAACGTACGTTTTCTTTTTTACAAATTATATCATTATAATCGTCTCATCAATACCTTTAAAATGAGTCCAATATCGTATATTTTTGGATTTAATGTAGTGAATTGTTTTCTAAAACTTATGTTTTATATCCTAAGATTATTTATTTAATGTGCTTTATATTTCTTAACTCATTTTAAATACTTAATTATATAATACATAAGAGGTACAGTTTCCTCTAAACCCCCTACCTTCTAAAATCTCTCAAGTGAAATCTACTTTTTCGATTATACTATGATCAATTTTTGTAATTTCTTCTTCAATTATCAGTATCTTATCAATTATCAATCTCAAGAATAGTGAGAGACAGAAACCCTAACTCTTTTTCATTGTTTATCACTTTTTTATCGTAACCTCCATGGCTCCACCCATGCATCGCCATAAACTTCAAAATCAATGGGTTGTTTCTTCGAATGCTATTGTTTTAGAGAGGATTGTCGCCCTCTACTTTCTTTCAACCAATCTATTCAACCATCAAGGTAAGTTGTGGAGGCCAAGGTGATAGAAGATTGAGGAACTCCAAAGATTTGTTGTTGTTTAACTTTTAATTAACCTTTCCTCATTTAGGATTATGTTGCATTAGTAGCTAGATTCAAGGTATGCCAGTTGATTGATTTCATTCCATTTTGAAGATTGGATGAGTGTTCAGTGTACTTTATTAATAGTATGAAAGTTGAAGACTCTAGTGGGCGTAGAGTTTGACACCTGCCTAGTGCTGGAAAGTCGAAAAAAGAAGTGTTATACTCCTCCTTTCTGTTGGCGTTGGCTTAGGTTGCCACACAATCTAACGACAGAGAAACTGCCTCCTCTCTTAAGCTTCAGAACCCCCGCTATGTTTCTGACCTGCTGCAATAAGGTATTACACTAGCCTTCTCAATAGCCTTACCAGCTACGTTGGAGGAGAAGTTCTAGCCGCTTCCACTTTGCCTATCTTCCCCTCTACGCCTTGAACAGAAGCTCAAGTGCATGAAAACCCTCTTACTTAAGCAGGTGCTATCACTTAACAGAATCTCCGGGTCATTCTTCAAGACTATCACCTTCCTTCTCTTCGGGCATTGGAAGATGAATCAACTCCATATAAGCTGGATGACCCATTTTCTACTTTTTGAAGTCGAGTTATCAACGTTATTACTTTTTATAGTTTCATGAATATTGACCAAAATGTTCATTTTACTTTCTATTTTGTTATTTTTCCCTTTCGTTTGTAATTAATGGTTCATAGTAGCTTGTTTCTTGTATTCCAGGATCAAGCTCAAAAATGCTGGGTTGAATAGAAGTTTTTGGGCAGAAGCGTTAAACATGGTTTGCTACTTGGTGGATAGATCCCTGGCAATGGCAATAGATTGTAAAACTCCTATTGAGGTGTCGTCCGGTAAGCCGGCTGATTACACRGGCTTATAAGATTATTTGGTTGTCCTTCATACTACCATGTTAGTGAAGGAAAATTGGAACCAAGATCAAAGAAGGGCTTGTTTATRGGATACGGAATTGGAGTGAAGGGCTACAAAATTTGGTCTCTTGATAAAAGAAAGGTGATTATCAGCCATGACGTAGTGTTTGATGAGGAGAGTATGTTACGTGGCGTGAGGTGTTCATCTACTCCAAGTGTTCAAGAGGAGAGTGTGTCCGAACAGGTGGAGTACGAGTTACATGGTCTCGATGAAGAGGAGAATACTGTTGGACAACTCAGTAACTTACCTCAACCAGAACCTGTTGTGCCTGAAAATCAATACCAATTTGTTGAATTTCGATCTATGGCATTAGATAAGCCTCGAAGACAAGTTGGTAGGCCAATTCGATATGGTTTTGATGACATGGTGACCTATTCTCTGCAAGTTGTTGAAGAAATGGAGTTTTTTTTAGCCATCTACTTACAAAGAAGCAATCACAACGAAGGAGGCTGATGTGTTGATAGCAGCCATGAGTGAAGAGATTGGATCCTTTCACAAGAATAGAACTTGGGAGTTAGTAAAGTTACCTCAAGGCAGAAAAGTTGTGACCTGTAAGTGGATCTTTAAGCGAAAAACGGGGATGCGAGGAGCTGAAAGTGTGAGATACAAGGCACATTTGGTGGCTAGAGGTTATAGCCAAGAGCAAGGGGTTGATTATAATGAAATTTTCTCGCCAATGGTGCGTCATACATCCATACGGGTGTTGTTGACTTGTTGGCACTAGTAGCACAAGCAAATTTGGAGCACTATAATTAGAAATGGCACATTTTGAGGCGTTGTACGGACGAAAGTGTAGAACTCCAGTGTGTTGGCTAGAAGCGGGTGATAAACAGTTTGCTGGCCCCGAGATTGTTTAGGAAACGGCCGATAAGGTGAAGTGTATTCGGGAACTCTTAAAGGCGGCTCAAGATCGACAAAAGAGTTACGCAGACAAGAGGAGCGACCTATGGAATTCCAAGTGGGCGACCAGGTAATGCTAAAGGTGTCCCCTTGGAAAGGCATTATCCGTTTCGGAAAGCGAGGGAAACTAAGTCCCCGTTTCTTTGGACCGTTTAAAGTTTTGGCCAGGATGGGACTTCAAGCTTATAAATTAGAATTACCACCCGAAATGGCCGGAATCCACAACACATTTCAGGTGTGTTACCTTCGTAAGTGTTTGGCGGAAGAAGATGGTATGATACCACTCTCGGAATTTCATGTGGATGAGAACAACCGATGTGTGGAAGAACCAGAAATCATCTTGGAAAGTAAGACCAAGGTGTTGAGACGCAAGGAGGTTGTCAGGGTTAAGGTAGAATGGAAGCATCATCGAAGGACAAATGTGGCATGGGAAGCGGAAGAGGACTTGAAAAAGCGCTACTCTCACCTATTCGTGTGATTGGAATTTCGAGGACGAAATTTATTCCAAGGTGGGGAGAATTGTAACACCTGTAATTCTTCCCTATTTTCTTCTACTCTGTTCACGTCAGGACTTTTCGTCTCGTTGGTGAGGTTTACATTTCTTTTATAGATATGTATGTATTATTATGTTTTTTTAAAACTCTGAGCATCTCCTTGTTATCGGTTTCCCCCTTTAGTAAAATATATATATATATATATAAAAGTATATTATATGCATTGGGAACTTAATGTTTGATGTGTTGGGGTAAGAAAGTCAAGGGGGCAGGAAGGGGGTAGCTACTACCTTCTTATCCTACCTT
>NW_020201157.1:63002-77273 GCF_001531365.2 Cynara cardunculus var. scolymus | reverse complement strand
TTAGATAAACATTATCTTTCCTAGAAGATTGGCTAGATAGTTTTACTAGATAGTTATCTTCTTATCGCTAGTATAAATAGGTAGCTAGGCCTATTATAAAAAAGGACTTTTTTGAGTTTTTACGCATCTTTAATGCTCAAGTATATGCTTTGAATATACACATTCTTTGTTCTTGAGTATTCTTCATTCTATTCATCCACACTACTTATTTAGGTTATTCATAATCTATTTATTAGTGTTATTGAGAGATCTGGGATCAACAATTGGTATCAGAGCCAACTGATTGTATCTCAATCAAAACGATCACTAAAATCTCTCATTACATCATTTCTCCATAAAACTCATTCCTCTCTCTTCACATCTACAATGGCCAACTGGAATTCTGCGTATAGTGTTGGCTCCCTCACCAAGCCTCCAACTCTTCAACGAGAAGAGTACCCACAATGGAAAATAAGGATGATAAACTTCTTGGAAGGGATGGATAGAAACCTTTTGCGATCTGTAATGGAGGGTCCTTACATTCCACAGACTCTTGTCCCAAAAGTCCCAGGAACAAATACCACAGAAGAAATTCCTGCTTATTATATGCCCGAGGATGAAAAGAACTGGAATGAAGACGATTTTGAGCGTGTGGAAATTGACAAGAAGGCCAAGCGACTAATCTTCATGGCCATTCCCAATGAAATTTTTCAATCACTTGATGCATGTTCCACAGAAAAGGAATTGTGGGATGAACTTGCGAGCCAATTGGAAGGAGGAGCTAAAACAAAGAAGAATCGTAGAGCACAATGTCTCAACGAATACACCAATTTTAAAGCTCTTCCTGATGAACCAATACAGAAGACTTACGATCGTTTCAACATATTGATTAATCAATGTCGTCGAAATGATATCTTTAAAACAAACGAAGAAAACAATGTTTTGTTCCTAAAAAGTCTTCGCGATGAATGGACTCAGCTGTTAATGTCCCTTCAAGCTAATCAAGACCTAGACGGCTGGTCACTTCATGATGTATATGGAACGCTTGTAGCAAAAGAAAACGACATAATGAAGAAGAAAGTATCCATCGGTGGACCTCTGGCTCTTGCTGCTGATGAAAAGGAAGTATCAAGGACCTCCACCAGAGATCACAAGAAGAAAGGAAAGAAAGCAATGGTGGTAGAATCGRAATCTGAAGACGAGTCATCTGAATCAGATGATGATATCAAAGCCTTTGCTAAATCTTTGGCCTTGATTACAAGATAGTTCCAAAAGAAGTTCATCAAGAGACCTTATGAACGAAGAGACTTCAAGAAGGAGAAGTACCAGTCATACCATGAGAAGAAACCATCGAAATTCTATCAGAGGGAAGACAGAAGAGAAGAAAGAGAAGAGAGAGAGGAGAGAAGGGGGACAAGAAAGAAGATAGAAACGGAAGAAAAAATGACCTTCGCTGCTTCAGATGCAGGAAAATTGGTCATTTTTGAAAAGAGTGCAGAGGACGATTGGTAAAGGATGCCGATTATTACAAGAATAAGTACAAGTACAATCCAAGAGAGCAAAGCCTGATGGCTAAGAAAGAAAATTGGGTATCCGACTCTTCCTCCGATGAAGAAGATAAAGCACTCATCTGTCTGATGGCCACATCCACCTCCGATTCTGATGATCAGGTATGTGAGTCTACTTCCAATGAAACCAACTCTGCTCCATCTCAGCTAGAGTTAAGGGTGATAAAACTATTAAAGGATTTCTTTAAATTGAAAGAGAAATAAAACTTTGAAAAATCTGAAAGACTAAAAGCGGAAAAAGAAGCAAGTTTCTACAAAAGAGAGACTAATCATCTAACCGAAGAAAAAGCCGAACTTGCAAAAGAAAAGATTCGCATCACCACACTTAAGAAATCGGAGGAAGAAAAACTTCTGGAACTAAACAAACGATTAACTAAGGATTTAGAAAAAAAAAACTAAGGCCTTAAAAGAATCTGAGGCAGAGAGACTAAACTCAGTTGCTCTTAAAGATTTCTTTCAAAAGAAAAGGGAGATCCTTCACCTGAAGCTTCAAACCAATGAACTTCTGATGAAGAAATACAAGGATGCCCAAGATGTGTATGAAAAGTTAAACGGTCAAACGGACACTCAAGGGCTTGGATTCAATGAATTAGACTCCTTCATCGAATCAAAGAAATCCATCCTTGAATCCACTTTCAAACTTGGATGCATTCAGAAACCCGACTTTATCCCGAAACCAAAAGCAAATTTTAAAGAGTTAAAGTCGATGGAAAAACTGTCGTTTTAAGACAGGATTTTGAAAATGTGGTGTATGAGAGCAGTACATGTAAGAATTCTGATGAAAGAAATGACACCTCCAAACCAGAGACCGATGGAAACCCTATGGTCAAACCAAAGTCTTTGGTTGTCAATTCCACTTCATCAGCAAGTACTGTTGATGAAAAGGAGAATCCTAATGAGGAACCATCAGTTGATGAGTCGATGAACCATCCAAGTAAATCTGAAAGTTCATCTAAGTCAGAATCGATGGAACCTCAAACAGATCACTCTGAAGCATCAACCTCTGAACCCACACCTCCCACAAACATCCATGCTAATTTTGATTTCGAGAAATCAACGAGAGACTTTCTCGATTCCGAATCTGAAGAAGAGATAATATGTGAATCACCAAAGATCATTGAGAATAAGAATCCTCAAAACTTCAAACCCCCAATGCAATCTGTTATTCCTCCATCGATGAAATCTTCAGACAAAGAAAAAGGGAAACTGAGAGATATTAAATCTGCCAACGATAAATCAAAAGGTCCTAGAATATCTTCTAAGTTCATTAAGTTTACTTGTGAGCAAAAACAGAAGTGGCCTGCCTCTGAGAAAACTAACCACCACTTTTCCTCTCATTCAGCTGAAGAAAAGCAGTCATTCCTCAGGAGAAAAGAAGTAAAGACAAAGACCCCTTCAAATAAAAAATCTGAACTAGATAGGAAGTTTGTAAAAACAGCAGATGCTAGGACAGGATTTACATCCCCTGCATTTACTTCTTTATTTTCAGCGAATAAAAAGAACGTTAGACGTTCATGCCCAAAGTATAATAATTGTCAATGTTTAGCTCTATTACAAACCCTGAGGAATCACATGTTGACACATCGCTGCATATTCTCCCAACACGTTTATCGCTACAAAGTTAAAACCAATGAAAATGTGAAAAAGCCCAAGTCCAAGGGTAAGGGAAATACTAATAAACCCAAACCTGCAAAGGCTATGGGTAATGAAAAGAGTGTGGTATCCCTACTAACAAACGTGGACCCATTAAGGAATGGGTACCTAAAACCCCTTAATTTGTCTTGCAGGACCAGCATGTGCAACCATGGTACATGTATTCAGGTTGCTCCAGGCACATGACTGGTGATAAAAGTCAGTTGTCCTTCTTCAACAAAAAATCTGGAGGCTCTGTAACTTTTGGAGACAACATCAAGGGTACAATCAAGGGATATGGCACTCTCATCAAAGGAAACATCTCCATCAGCAAAGTGTTATGTTGAAGGTTTGAAGCACAATTTACTAAGCATAAGCCAGTTCTGCGACAAGGGTCTTGAAGTCAGATTCCGCAAAGGTTTTTGTATCATTGAAACAAAGCCCGGTCAAACAATCATCAAGGCAAAGACAGAAGGAAATCTCTATCTTCTAGATTTTGAATCCTCTCTGGGACAAGACAACCTATGTCTTGTGTCTCATAAGAATGATGAAAATTGGCTACGGCATCAAAAGTTCTCGCATCTCAACTTTGATGCATTATGAAAACTAGCCACACATAAGCTGGTCAAGGGAATTCCGGATCTTAAATTTGAAAAAGATCATCTATGCTCAGGCTGTGAGATGGGAAAGCTAAGACGGGCCTCACATAAAAGCCAAGTCAGAAACCTCCTGCACCAAGCCCTTGGACATGGTACATATAGATCTCTGTGGGCCAATATCAACTCAAAGTCTCTCTGGAAAGAAGTACATGTTAGTACTGGTTGATGAATACTCCAGATACACCTGGGTTGAATTTGTAAAGAAGAAATCAGATGTTCCTCACCTACTCATTGGAGTGATGAAAAGGCTCCAAGTCCTTCTACAATGAAAACTAATAAAGGTTAGAAGCAACAATGGAACTGAATTCAAAAATGCCAGAATCGATGAATACTTCATCAGTGAAGGCATTGCACAAAACTTCTCAGTAGCTAGAACTCCACAACAGAATGGAGTGGTGGAACGAAGGAACAGAACCCTCGTGGAAGCAGCAAGGACTGTACTTGTTTCATCGGAGTTACCCATCACATTCTGGGCTGAAGCTATTTCCACTGCCTGCATCACCCAGAACCGATCTATCATCAAGAAGAGGCACCAGAAGATACCCTATGAGCTCATCAACCAATGAAGACCAAAATGTCAAATATTTTCATGTCTTTGGGTGCAAATGCTTTGTACTCAACGATAGGGAATATCTTGGCAAGTTCAACAAGAAAACTGATGAAGGGATCTTTCTGGGCTATTCTCAAACTGCCAAGGCCTACAGRGTCTACATCAAAAGGACAAGAATTGTCATCGAAAGCATCAATGTGTCCTTTGATGATTCTACACCAATGACTTCTGAACACAACAGTTCAGGACTCGGACTACAACAGAGAGCCTCTAATTCATCAATTGGCAAACCCAATGAATCATAATTAGCTCATTTATTTGAAGATATCTTCGAAGAAGAAGTCATCTCTGGATATGCACCAATTACTAAACTTTCTTCCAGAGCCGATGAAGAACATGAAAATTCCAATGATGAAGGTACAACTCTCACTGAAACTCTTGTTACTCCACCTTCTACTTCTTCTGTGTCTTCAGACCATGAACCAGAACCAGAGCACCACTCTGGAGATGATCTATTCGAGGGGGAGCAAGCAGTCCCATAAGTCAATGAAGAACTGCATCATGTTGCTACAGAACCCCAAACAAGCACCAAATGGACAAAAGATCACCCACACCACCAAATCATTGGTGATCCAACATCTGGTGTCAAGACGAGATCTGCCACTGCCAATGAATGCCTCTTCGCCAACTTTCTGAGCATGATAGAACCAAAGTAAATTTCAGAAGCCCTACAAGACCCAAACTGGATAGACGCGATGCAAGAAGAACTACTCCAGTTTGAGAGAAACAAGGTATGGTCCCATATGCCTTTACCCAAAGGGAAGACGGCCATAGGCACCAAATGGATCTTCAGAAACAAGAAGGACGAAGATGGCATAGTCATAAGGAACAAGGCCAGGCTTGTTGCAAAGGGCTACTACCAGGAAGAAGGGATTGACTACGATGAGACATTTGCTCCCGTCGCAAGACTTGAAGCCATCAGGATGTTCCTAGCCTATGCAGCGCACAAAAGCTTTAAGGTCTATCAGATGGATGTCAAGTCCTCCTTCCTAAAAGGCAAACTTCAAGAAGAAGTATACGTGCAGCAGCCCCCTGGGTTTGATGATCCAAAACATCAAGATTATATCTACTTTCTGGACAAAGCTCTCTATGGGCTGAAACAAGCACCTAGGGCCTGGTATGAAACACTATGCACATTTCTCATCAACAATGGATTTGAAAAAGGTACAATCGATACAACCCTCTTTCTCAAGAAGCATAAAGGTGACATACTACTAGTACAAATATATGTGGACGACATCATATTTGGCTCTACAAATGCAAAACATTGCGAAAAGTTCTCAGAGCTGATGAAAAGCAAATTTGAGATGAGTATGATGGGTGAACTAAGTTTCTTCCTTGGTCTTCAAATAAAACAAACTTCAGAAGGAATTTTCATTAATCAGTCCAAGTATGTGACTGACCTTCTGAAGAAATACTCTCTCTCAAATTCATCATCGATGAGAACACCTATTGCTACAGGAGCTAAGTTATTTGTTGATCCATCAGGCAAACCTGTGCATGAAACAACCTACAGAGGCATGATTGGATCACTCCTGTATCTAACTGCTAGTAGACCAGACATTATGTTTGCTACATGTCTTTGTGCAAGATATCAATCAAATCCTAAAGAATCTCATATCTCTGCAGTTAAGAAGATCTTTAGATACCTCAAGGGAACTCCTTCATTGGGTCTCTGGTATCCAAAGAACTCTGACTTTGATCTAATAGCCTACACAGATGCACATCATGCATGTTGCAAGCTTGATAGAAAGAGCACGTCGGGAAGCTGTCAACTCTTGGAGGACAAGCTGGTAAGTTGGAAATCCAGAAAACAAAACTGTGTCTCAACCTCTACAGCAAAAGCAGAATATGTTGCTGCTGCTAGTTGTTGCTCACAAGTTCTCTGGATGAGGACCCAGCTTAAGGACTATGGATTTCAATATGACAAAATTCCTATCCTCTGTGACTCCAATAGTGCTATAGCAATCTCTGCAAACCCTGTGCAGCATTCCAAGACCAAGCACATCGATGTAAGGTACCATTTTCTGAAAGACATTGTTGAAAAAGGTAATATAGAAATGTACTTTGTTCCCACTGAGATTCAACTTGCTGACATTTTCACAAAAGCTCTTGATGAGACAAGATTTTTATTCCTAGTCAGCATGATGGGTTTGCTGAATCTCACCACTTAAAGGCAATACAAGTCTTTAAATTAGAGATTCTCAATATCTCATGGTTATGCCTACAAGTGAAACATAGCAATAAGCCATAATCAATAAGTACTCCAAACCAATGTCTTTGGTTCTAAAGACTAGAGCCTCTGGCCATGAAGAAACCTTTTAATATGGCTCAAAGTTTTTCATCGCCTTTGGACCCAGAGACCTCTGGCCCAAAACAAATACTTAGCTTTTATTCACTAAGTATTACCTTCGCAACCAGATCCTCTGCTTCTATAGACCAGAGCCTTTGGTCACAACAATCCACATTGTTATTGTTTCTAGGGGGAGTTTCTAAAACTCAAATCTTATTCACATGCATCATTTGAGGGGGAGCTATTCATTTATCATGAATCTCCATTGCATAAATATGCAATTTCGATACCAGAGCCTCTTGTTCAACTATCCAGAGTCTTTAGACACTTAAATGCTAAATAAATAATGGATACACCATGTGTATTTAACCAGAACCCCTCTGGTTCTACATAATGGATTGATCATGCTTAACTAGAGCCTCTAGTTTGTCACCCAAGGCTTATTTATCATACAATCCCATATTTCTTCGATGAATTCATTCATATATGTTCAACCAGAGCACCTCTGGTTTCCCATCAAAAAGGACATGTTCAACCAGAGCTCCTCTGGTTACGTGTCAAAATTTCTTTTCAAAAACCCATCTTTACTTGCAAATTTTGTAAGATTATACAACATTGCAGCTTTTGTGACTAAAAACTATACTTCATGAGTTTTAGAAGACCAAAACTTCATAATTAGTATTTATCTTTCAGTTAGATGGACTTTTAAATTGTTTTTGGCGCAATATTATTTGGAATTTTTCCAAGTAATCCAACCGTGACCTGCCCCAAAGCCTGACACATTACCAGCCTGTTCCCCATAAACCTCTTCACCCTCCCCATGACGACATGTGTCCTCCAACATTAATGGCATGACATTGTCAAGACGCTACACGATCTCCACCAAATCACCTTTTTGCCAAACGTATCCCACGATCATGATTACCATTTAAAAATAATATTCATTTTTTTACGTTTCCCCTCCTCCACCTATAAATACCCATCTTCCCCAAACCATTTCCTCTTTACGCTCCAAAAACCTGCAACTACCTATAAACAATCTGAAAAAAAACTCAAAACTTGCAACGTCAACTTGCAATGGCGTCCTCCGCCTCTCATGACTCAAACAACAACGACAGCCATGTACAATCCACCGGTGCTGATAGTCGTACACTGGTGTTCTTTCCCCTAAAACTAAACAACCACACGATCGACCTCCGCACCAAACTATTTGACACAAAGTATGCCATCATGATAGAGTTCTTCCAGAACTGTATTCTACAACCGGTGTTAACCTTAGTCGACAATGGCGTACCGTTCAGGTACGTCCAACAGTACTGGTAGACTTGCGAGTACAACCCCGATAGCCATGGAATCATGGGGGATATTGATGCTCCAAACGACATGATCTGTTCCGTCAAAATCTCTCAGGCAAAGGTCTCCAAAGTCCTTTGCATTCCCATACGCCAAGAACTCGTCATTGACAACTACGCCGAACTACCCACAAGCTCTGATATCCTCTGCTTCATCCATATGCTAGGTTATAATCTTGACCTACGCAATGCCTCTGAGTTTAAGAGGCAATTCCTTCCTCCATTGTGGAATATGTTCTTTTCCATATTGAACAAGGCTCTGACTTGCAAGCTGGGATCGATGGATTAGGGCAACATCAACATCATGACTATCATGTACGGCCTCTTCTTCAATTTGCCGTTGGACTACGTTGTCCTCATCTACAATGAAATCCATACGGCGGTACTCAAGAAGTGCAAGCTTCAGGCCGCAGGAAAGCCACTGTCGTCCATGCTTTACCCACGATTCCTCGCTCTCTTCATCAGGGATGCGATAAGGAGACACCACCTCCCGGCCGATGGACCATTCACACCACAATTTACAATGCATGGTCATCGTCCAACAGTCACCAAGGATGGCTACACCATCAAGAGGACAGTCTCTCAAGCCATGCTTAACGTCATACCAGTGACGTCTAAGATAAGGCAGACCTATGAATGCTCTATGCTGTCCCAAACCGAGGGCAGCTACCGTAGAGCACTTAGAGCCGTCACCAGAAACCAACGAAGGAGTACAAGAGTCTTCTTCATCGGATGATGAAAATGATGATGATGACTCTCCCCGTGCATCCCCAGGCCCTTCACAAATAATACCCCTTCTCACTACCAAAGGGCAAACACCACCTCTACCCCTGGCGATCAAGGCCAAAGGGGTATTGAACAAGGACGGCCCAGTCCAAACCAAACTCAAACCAGCCATCAAGAGGCCATCCTTCGGGCCTCTGGAGATGACACAGCTGAGGAACCTCACCATCCATCGCCCCTCTCCCAATAGAGGGACGATGAAGATATAAGAGCCACATCGCCTCATGGCTTGACACCTCCCATCACACACCCAGAAGCATGTGTTGCTTCTGGCATTGCTGATCCTCAAGATCGTTCAGAGCAATCTCCCGTTCGTGCACAACACACCCCTTCGATACTTGATCTAGCGAAGAGGAAACACACTTACTTTTCTTACCCAGCCTTTGAAGCCGAGGAAGAAGAAGAAGTTGTTGCAACATCAAGAGATAGCTCCTCACTAGAGGGCTATCAAGGACATGATGGAAGTCCTTCACGGCCTATATTTTCACAAGGCAAGGAAGGTGCCTCTGGAGCTGAGGCTCAACCTGTAGCATTCGTTGCTGCAGGGGTTACCCCCGTGGCCGATCTGGTCACAAAGGCTGATTTCCAAGCCTTTGCTGACTCAGTTCAGCGGTCCTTGGAAGATCTATAACTCATCATACAAGGGATTGTCGACAACCCTCTATCCATCAACCTCACCCCCTTCGACAGTCCCTTGCATCCCTTGAAACCCAAACCCATGACAACACCACCCGTCTCCAAATGCTACAACATACAGTAACTCAGCACCACAACACCTCCTTTTCCCTTGCCACCCAATGAAACCAACTCCAAATTCACTCCCTCGCCACCCTCACGGACAAAGCAACAACAACCAATGAAACCTTAGCCTCCATCACCAACAACCTAAACACCATCTCCCACACCTTAAACACCCACCCAGCCTCAATCTCATCTCAAATCCCGCAACCTACCCCAACTACAATCACATCCATCGATGAAACCCTAGCCTCTCTTTCTACCCAAATGACCACCATCCAAAACACCCTCTCCTCCCTCCCAGCCACCACACTAGCCACCATTCCCCAACCTCCTCCTCCTCCATCTCCCTCTGTAGGGCCATCCTTCGATGAATCCTTCTCTTCCTTCACTGTAGAGGTGAGGAATCTAATTGCCAACCTTCCCATTCCTCCATCCACATCCACTACCACCTCAATGCCCCCACCTACCTCCATACCTCCCCAGCCTCATCATCCACCACCTCTGAGTATGCCACCAGAGCCGACCTCAGGGCTCTATCCAAGACACTTATCTCATCTTTTAACGAGATAAGTGCTAAATGCATTTATCAAGCGGCTCAACCTACCAAGGCTCTCTCCCAGAGCCTTGCTGACCAATAAGCATGCACCACCTCCCTTCTACAGACCATCGAGGACGATCAAAAAAGAAAGGCTATGAGAGCCTACATGGCCTCCCTCCGCCTCAAGAAGAAGAGAAGCAGAGCTTCATACTCAACCAGCCGCCCGTAGAAGAGGCCAAGGCATGAGGATCCAGACCAAGATGATCATGGTCTTGGTCCTCATGAGGGCGAGAACCCGGCTGCTACAACTCAGGAAGCACCATCCGCTGCATCTTCATCATCCGATCACCAAACACAAAACCCACCATCATCACCAAACCAAGGAACCCGAGCAAGGGAACCAGAGGCTCAGCCCTCTGAAGATGTATATAATGTACATGTTCCCATTGCCACCATATCTGAAGCCATCGTGTTGAGTTCCTCATCCGATGAAAATCCATCAACCCCACCAACATAAACCAACCCACCTTTCACTACATCACCAACACCAAGCCTACCATTAACCCCATCACCAACCCCTCGCACCACAKAAMCWTTCATCACCCTACCCAATGAACCTGAACAAATAAACATCCAACCTTCTTCACCTCAACAACCTCAAGCCCAAACACMACCCRATGAACCTGAACCACCCCAACATGAGCCAACCCAAGAAACCATCCCATCGCCAACAAAAACACAACCCACAACCCAAACACAACCCTCACCCAAACCAACAAAGGAGCATGCTGACATTCCCTCTTCATCAAGGCACCCTTCGTAGAGCTTAGTCGATGATATCATCACGAATATGGAGTCGCTAAGGAGACGTCTAGAGATGCCACCAAGGGCACCAATAATGATGGAGAATATCCATCAGTACCTATACCATGATCGCGATGATGGTTTTACTTTCAATCCTCTTATTCTATCGCCAGATTCCATGGACCTCCTTCATCGTAGGTTTGTTAGACAGACTACCCAACCACCTCAGGCTGTCTTTTCAAACGAGGGAATAAGGTTGGTAATGGACATAAAAATGAGGACCTTCGCTAATAGAGCTATAAAATATATCAAGTACATAGTGGAGAGAGCCCATGGTCAGGTCAGCGTCTTCAATGACAATGACTTGATAAATCTCAATCCCTATGACTTGATCAAGCTTTATTCATTCATAACTCAGCGACAGGATTAGGATATAAGATTTGGGATGGCAAACAGAGCAATTGTAAAGATGATGGAGAGCTTGGTGAAGCATCGAGCCAAGAGTGATTTTCAGATTGCTCTTCATTTGGGCATCGATAGACTCTCCTGCACTCCACCTAATGAAGACTTCCCTGGCCTGGAGGAGAAGAGATCTGCTTTTGTCTTGACTCAACCCAAGCTTGGACTTGTCTTCAAGAATGAGTTCGGGGTAAAGAAAATTTTCAGACTAACATAAGCATTCAAGTATTCAACCTCAACACTTGAATGGTTTCAGGGAGTTATCAGAGATAGACTAGGTAGAACTCATGTGCCAAGGGAAGACAGGAAACAACGTATTCATGAGATATATACAGTCATCAGTTATCAAAGACTGCTAATGCTATTCTGGGAAATATGTCAAGGTAGATCATGAATAGAGTTTAAAATTTTTTTGCCTTAAATCGTAATTTATTTGCTTCCAGTATTCTAAGAATTCATCATCCAATGAAAATTTGGAAATTAGTGCTTTTCTTTAGATTAGTCTCTGTTCTTCAATATTATTCGTAGATTAGTTCATGTTTGTTCTTTCATTACTTCGGGGGAGATTGTTAGACCCCATAATTCATAAATGTAAAAGTAATGAAGAACAATAAATGATGAAGAACCAGAAGACCGATGAAGACGTTAAGACAGAATTGACTAAGTGTGAAGAACAACCAGAGGGTCGATGAATCGACCAGAGATGCGATGGAAAGAGAATCTTCATCACCCCTCTGGTTAACAACACTTAGAGTTTTCTTCAGCAGTTCAACCATAGGCATGCAAGAAGATATGAAGAAAAGGTTGAATTAACATTCCATGGAAGACAGCTGGAGATAACAATCGACAGCTGGATTCTAAGTTTATCTTGATTTATAGTTTATCCATACTTTAGATAAACATTATCTTTCCTAGAAGATTGGCTAGATAGTTTTACTAGATAGTTATCTTCTTATCGCTAGTATAAATAGGTAGCTAGGCCTATTGTAAAAAAGGACTTTTGTGAGTTTTAACGCATCTTTAATGCTCAAGTATATGCTTTGAATATACACATTCTTTGTTCTTGAGTATTCTTCATTCTATTCATCCATACTACTTATTTAGGTTATTCATAATCTATTTATTAGTGTTATTGAGAGATTTGGGATCAACAAAAGTTAATGTCTCAATTAAAAGAATTGTTAGATAAAGGTTTTATCCGACCAAGTACTTCCCCGTGGGGTGCGCCGGTGCTTTTTGTAAAGAAGAATGATGGATCAATGAGGATGTGCATTGATTACCGGGAGCTGAATAAACTGATAATCAAAAATAAGTATCCTCTCCCAATAATTGATGATTTATTTGATCAATTGGTTGGGGCTACTTATTTTTCAAAAATTGATTTATGATTCGGTTATCATCAATTGAAGATTCAGAATGAAGATGTGTCGAAAACAACATTTCATACACGTTACTATCATTATGAATTTCTGGTTATGCCATTTGGACTCACAAATGCGTCTGCAGCCATTATGGATATGATGAATAGGGTGTGTTGTCCCTATCTTGATAAATTTGTGATCATTTTCATTGATGATATTCTGATATACTCTCGGTCGGAAGAAGAGCATGCTCATCATTTGAGATTACTCTTGGAATTGCTGAAACAAGAGAGATTGTATGCCAAGATGGCAAAGTGTGAATTTTGGCTGCGAGAAGTTGTGAGTCCAAATTTCACTGATCAATCTTCATATCCTCATAACAAACATGGCAGATCTTGATAATTCATGTAAGAACACCAAGAACAATGTTAAAAAAAAAAAGTCAAACTTGTAAAGCTCAGTCAAACTCTCTATTTACGTATGATTATTACAATGAGCTCTCCTCTTCTACTTACTAATTACAAAGACTATCACTATTTATATGGTCAAACTAACTAAACATAGTCAAAGTCAAACTTTTATAAAAAAAGTCAAACACGCTGACTTTTACAATTATAGACTATATTTAACTTTCAAGACGAATACAATTAATACTGATTTTTCAGTCATAACATTCTCCCCCTTTGTATTCAGACTTGAAAGAAAATTATGCGCTTTGAGTCCTTGTTTGAACTTTGAAACAATATGCACAATATGTCATCTTCAAAAGAAACTTCAACTTGTAATCTTCAAACAATCAACTGTTGAGATAGATCTTCTAGCATTCTCCCCTCGAATGTAGAATCTCGGTGATCTTCTCTTTTGACAATGTAGAACAAAACTTCAATGTAGATCTTTTAACAATGTAGAATCTCGGTGATTCAGAAACACTGTACAAGATGTGATCTTCAAAGGATCTTCAGATAACAAGTCTTCAGTAAACTATTGTGAAAATGATCTTCACATTCAATATCTCTCAGTTATTGTAACATACAAATAATCTTTCTTTAATCATCTTCAGTCGCACTTCTTCTTTTGAGTCTTTTGCCAATTTAAAAGTTACTCCCCCTTGATCTTTGCATAAAATTCCCTTTAAAATGTTCGGAAATGAATATTTCATTCATTATTACATATACTCCCCCTTATGATGAAATGAGAATCATTCCATTATACACAAGATGATTGAAATTTTCCGTGTAAGCCGTCAAATCATGAAATTGTAAGTAGATCTTTGCAAATCCACTTATTTAATCTTTTCAGATTAAGGGAATGGGAAGGTAACAACCAATTTCAACATATGAAATTGTTTTCAGTCTTATAAAAGATTGTCCTGTGAGTATAACAGATATACTCAGTACAACGGATGTACTGTATATATGAGACTTTTTTGATATTCATCTCACCAGGTGTTCCATTCAATCATCGATAGCTAAAAAATAGCATATCTATGAAC
>NW_020201157.1:36735-62207 GCF_001531365.2 Cynara cardunculus var. scolymus | reverse complement strand
TGTTCAGAAAATGTACTCGTTATCTAAAAAAAAATCAATTTCCAAAACCAATTATTAAATTTTCTAAGGAAACTCCCCCTAGAAAGTAGATTAAAGTAATGAATCATTTAAGCTCAAAATTTAAAATGAAAAACATTTTAAGTACGGGTTCTAAACTGGGTGTTCAGAAACCACACTCGGTAAAGCACGGGTTCTGAACTGAAGTGTTTAGAAGCCTTTATTGTTAAGCTCGGGTCCTAAACTGGGTGTTTAGAAACCTTAGTTTGAAATAAATCACAACTCCCCCTGCATCGGTGTATCATTAAAATGATTTTCTGATCAGCATAAATTTGACACACCTGCAAAACCAAATCAAGTAGATTTTGGTACCCAAACGAACTTGGGTCCTAATACGTTAGTATTTGGTTGGGGTATGTTGTAACTTCCAAACCATTTCTTTTGATAAGATGTATTCTTTTCAGCACTATGAACAGGATGACCATGATTAAAATATGAATCGTACGAGTAATTGTGATCATACCTGTACTTACCTTTCCAGTTATTCTGATAACTGTTATCTCCATGCCACCTGTTGAACCTTTTGTTATTGACAAAGTTGTTGGTTCTGCATGTTGAGCACATAATCCTTCTCTTGCTAAGATTAATCAAATCATTAGTAGACTTCACAATGCAAGGAAGATTGTTAGTACCAACAGGTGTATGAGATAAAACAGATTCAGCTTTATTAACCCAAATGCTTTTAATCTTTGAAGAGTAATTGGGTGATCCAATGACATACCCTTAATAGTACTGATTTGAACGAGAAAAGTTCTTAGAAACATTAGATTTAGGACTACTTGAATAACTGTTCGAATAAGAACAATTATAAAAGCTGGTTTTACACTGAGAAGGAGAACCAGTTGAACTTTGAGCACACGAAAAGTCTTTTACTTTTTGTAAAAGCTGGTCTCGTTCTACAGTAACTAAATCAAATTTAATTTTCAGTTCAGTTCTCATGTTCAATTCAGTTTCAAGGTCTGTCTTTAGATCAGACAATTTCTTTGAAGTATCCAGGAGTTTACCTTCTAACTCCTTCTGAAGCATTTCGACTTTTTCTTTTGATTTATCAACTCTCTCTTCTGTTCATCTGAGCTGCTCTTGTCATTCTCCGAAGCGATGTCAAGCCACTTCCTTTTCTCAGTAAGCTCTTTTGCAATTGCTGTGTTTGAAGTATTTCTTTTCTCTATAGCAAATTGCTTTTTCTCTTCGTCTAAAGCCTTATGCTTTAAATCAATGCTTTCAGACAGTTTCTGTAGTTGGCTCTGACAGTCTTCAGAAATGTCTTTCTTTTCTTTATCATTCCTGGCTCGTTCCAGAATGATAAGCTGCTCAAAATCCGAGATTTGCTTTAGAAGCATCTTTGCGTTTAGTTCGAGAGAGTTAATCTTATTTTCATAAGATTCTCGTTCAGCTCCAAACTTTCTTTCAACTTCCATAATTCTATTTTTTTCTATCTCCATTTCTTTCCTTTTTCTAATCCCAATAATCTCCGAAACTCAGTCAGCTCATGCTCAGTCTTGTGGAACTTCTCAGTTAAATCCTTGATATYTGAATTGCTCCTTGGAGAGTTTCTCTCAGCAATTAGTTCAATTTGAACTTTTTGCAATTTGTTGGACAAATCTTTATAAGATTGATTCCTTGTTTTTCTTTCTTTGTCAAATTCTACTTTAATATCATCCAAGGATTTGTTAAGTTTATCTATCTGTTATTTGGATTCATCCTTAACTTTTTCTATCTTTTCTTTATATTCTCGATGCAAAGTTTCAWTACATTTCACATCAACATAAATCTGAAGTTTAAATTTCTTTTCCAGCTCAGCATACTTTGCTTTCAATTCTTGATTCTCCTTCATTAGAATATCTGCCATTTTTTTTAAAAAAATGATCAGTTAAGGATCTATGCAGTGAAATCAGTGAAAAATAAATAAGAACAGTTAAGCTCAAAAGGAATAGAAAAACACAAACACTGAAAACACACACAAAAACAGATATACAATGATCCAAAAAGAAAATCTAAACACAAACAAACTAAGAAACCAAAAACAGTCCAAAAAAAAATTTATCCAAGTCCAAAAATCTGATTATAGTCCAAATCAATCTGATCCAAGTCCAAAACAAACAATATCAACTCTTTACAATACTCGAAATTCTATCCAAAATTCCACTTGTATGCTTCTCGTATGGATCCACTTCTCACAGCTCTAAATTGAGCAACACCCTCGTATCAGTCACTTCTRCGATAACAACTTGTGTCAAATAACAACTGCTTTCAAACCAGCAATCAAAACCAGGTGCTTCAGAACTTCAAACTCAAAACAGCAACACGTTCAACACTGTGTAAAACCCTGCTGTTTAGCTACTGTTAAACCTGGTTCAAATCAACCTGCTGTCAAGACCTGCAAACTGTTCTTATTGCTGCTGTTAAACAGATGTACACAAAGGAATATCAGACCACCTGATGTCAAACACAATAAACACAACACAAACTGTTCACTGTGTAGCTACTGTTTAGCTTCAATTTAAAACAGTTTAAAAATGAAGCAAATAAACAGTTCCTTTTAAAACAGATGCTGTCTTCTTTCCAAACACAAAAACAGCACAACACAGGCACTTGTTGCTGCTGCTTCTGTTCTTGTTGCTAAAATCTGATGAATGCTGCTAAAAATGGATTCGAATGCTGTTGTCTCAGCCTGCTATTGCTGTTTTAAACCTGTTGCTTAACCTGTTACATAATCTGTCAATACYTGTTAAGAACCTGTTAAACAGCAATGGTTGATGCTGTCAATACCTGCTAACCACAATGAATGTAAACCTTGAAACACAGATAATCAACAAACTCAAAAACAAAACAATACTATGTAAACCTGCTGCTGTGATTTCAAATTCAAATTGCAAACCTGCTGTCCAATCTGGGTTAAACAAATCTGACTTTTCTTGAAGCTGTTACTGCTGCACCAAACAGCTCACAACAAAGAACTTGCTGCACAATGCTGTCAAGACCTGCTGTTAAAACTGTTGCTGTCTAAAACCATGAACAACAAATACACAAACAAAATCAAAACAGCCTCAAACTCAAAATCAAAAGAAAATAGCAAGAAACTTAGTCCAAATACACAGCTTAAACAAAATATAGCATCAAATTAAACCTATGAGCTGCAATGTAACCAATCTTGATTATCAACCTGCTTCAAATCTGTTCCAAAACAATCTGTTGCTTATCTGTGTAGCTAATAAAGACTCAATAACAGCACAAAAATAGACCCTGTAACAAGTCGAATAAGCCTGAATCTTTTACCTGCATACTGTTCACAAACACAGGAAGTGAAGCTGTAACAAACAGCAAATTAATCAACCAAATATGTTTCAGCAAATTACAAACTGTTCACAAACACAACTCGTTCGAATGGAGCAGCAAGAATAATCCTTGAATGTTTCAATACATAAGCTATGATAGAAATTCACACAAATATTGTATAAACCACACAAATAAGAATCTTTTATGATGAAATCCACACACCAACAAAGATTGTGCTAGATTGAAATCGAAGAATTAAGATATAATGAACAATCAAGAATCTGGCTAAGTGGAATTAAGCGGGTTAGAAATCCGGACAGCTCTATGCACAAAATTTCTAAGTACTAAACCGGTCAAGAGTAAACCTAATTCGGTCACAAATCCGTTCAAGAGGTAAATGGTTTAGTCATAAACCGCTCAAAATTGAAAACCTAAACACTTACCTGATTTGTGCAAAACGTCCGGTGTACCTTAAACCGTTCAAGAAGTGAGTGGTGTAAACCCTTCTCCGTTCAAGTGGTGTGCAGTGTAGATGAACACCGCTTGAATTGCGATTTAGCCTTAGACTTGAAATTGAAGCTATGAAAACTAACCGGAGAACAATCCGATCAAGGGATAACAAGATGAACATACGATTGAAGCTTATACAGTCATGGTTTATGCGAAGAACAATATTAGAAAGAAACAGTTGGACCTTAAACCGGATGGGCTTTAGACTATTGGGCGGTTTAACAAAACTACACGAAACAAAAAAAAATTAAAAACAGATCAAAACAATTAAAAAAACACAAAAAACTGAAAATTTTTTAAAAAAATGGATCAAAAACACTGGTTTTAAAAAAATTCAAGAAGACGAAAAAAATTTAAAACCCTAAAAACCGATTAAATCTTGATTTAAATTGATCAAAACACAAATTTTTGTGAATAACAAAGATTCACAACACGATTTCGAGCATTTTGATCATATTTTTAACACATAAACACAAGATTTTTATGAAAAATAGGATCTAAATAAAAAAAAATCAAGAACACTCAAGAACATAAAAAAAATTCCATAAAAAATTCACTTATCTTTCAAATTCTTCCTCTGATTTCTTGCATCCTGCTTTTATACCAATTGTGGAGTCCATTTATCACTGATCAATCTTCGTTTAAGTTCATAACAATGGCAGATTCAGAATATATCTTGTAAGAACATATAAGAACTTTGAGAGGAAAAGTCAATATCTTCAATTCAGTCAAACTCTCTTAATACGTATAGATTTTACAAATGAGCTCCTCTTTTACTTACTAATTACAAAGACTATCACTATTTATATGGTCAAACTAACTAAACATAGTCAAAGTCAAACTTCTATAAGAAAAGTCAAACACGCTGACTTTTACAATTATAGACTATATTTAACTTTCAAGACGAATACAATTAATACTGATTTTTCAGTCCTAACAGAAGTTCAGTTTTTGGGGCATGTTATCTCAAAAGAAGGCGTTAAAGTGGATCCTTTGAAGATTGAAGCCATTGAAAAATGGGAAGCCCCAAAGACTCCAACTGATATCAGAAGTTTTCTTGGATTGGCTGGGTATTATCGTAAGTTTATATAGGATTTCTTTCGTATAGTACTCCATTAACAAAGCTGACTAAGAAAAATGTGAAATATGAGTGGGGTGAAGCGCAAGCTCAGGCCTTTCAGATGTTAAAAGATAAGTTATGTACAGCACCAATTTTATCTTTGCCAGATGGAATGGAAGATTTTGTGGTATATATAGTGACGTGTCAAAGATGGGTTTGGGTTGTGTACTGATGCAACATGGAAAGGTAATAACTTATGCATCCAGAGAGTTAAAAGATCATGAAAGGCAATACCCTACTCATGATATGGAATTGGCGGCGGTAGTATTTGCATTGAAGATATGGAGGCACTATCTATACGGAACGAAATGTCAAATTTTCACAGATCATAAGAGCTTACAACATCTGTTCCATCAGAGGTAATTGAATATGCGTCAGAGACGATGGTTGGAACTGGTTAGTGATTATGATTGTGAAATTTTGTATCACCCAGGAAAAGGAAATGTAGTGGCTGATGTGTTAAGCCGACAAGAGAAAAGTGGAACTATCAAAGCTATAGCTCTACGAGTTGAGTTGCTTCCCAGTATTCAGGAAGAATTGTGAGAATTTCAGCATGAGGCAATGAAGGAGGATAAAGTTAGACAAGAAAGATTAGGTGGATTGATATCTGAATTTGTGATAGATGATAGAGAGTTCTGGAAATTCCAGAACAGAATTTGGGTACCATGCTATGGTGATCTCAGGAAACGTATTTTGGGTGAGGCTCATAAGTCACGTTTTGCAATTCATCCAGGTACAAATAAAATGTATCGAGATCTGAAACAACACTATTGGTGGCCAGGTATGAAGAAGGATATAGCTAAGCATGTTGAGCAATACCTAACATGTCTTCAAGTAAAGATTGAACACCAACGCCCTTATTGTAAGTTGCAATATTTAGAAATTCCAGTGTGGAAGTGGGATCACATCACTATGGATTTCATAACCAAATTGCTGAGAACATCAAAAGGTTATGATGCTATATGGGTGATAGTAGATCGGTTATCCAAATCTACACACTTCTTACCTATGAAAGAATCATATCCAATGGAGAGATTGGCAAAATTATACATTGATGAGGTAGTGACACGTCATGGTGTTCCCCTATCAATCGTTTCTGATAGAGATAGTCAATTCACTTCTATGTTTTGGAAGAGTTTCCAAAGGGAGATGGGTTCACAAATTAAGCTAAGTACAGCTTATCACCCTCAGACTGATGGACAAAGTGAACGAACTATCTAAACATTAGAAGATATCCTGAGAGCATGTGTTATTGATTTTGGAGGGTCATGGGATAGCCATTTGGCTCTGGTGGAATTTGCGTACAACAATAGCTACCATTCAAGTATTCAGGCAGCACCTTTTGAGGTTCTGTGTAGACAAAAATGTCGAACTCCTTTGTGTTGGAACGAAATAGGTGAAAAATAGTTAGCTGGGTCTGAGTTAGTTCAGCAAACTGCAGATAAAATTGGAGTAATACAGGAATGAATGAAAACGGCACCAGACAGACAAAGAACTTATGCAGATAAACATCGGAAGCTGATTGAGTTTCAAGTGGGTGATAAAGTGATGTTAAAGGTATCACCTTGGAAAGGAGTGGTCCGTTTTGGGAAAAAGGGGAAATTAAGTCCAAGGTATGTTGGACCATTCCCTATTATTGGAAGGTTTGGGGAAGTGGTCTACAAGCTAGAACTTCCTTTAGAGTTATGCGGAATCCATGACATGTTTCATGTGTCAAATTTAAGGAAATGTCTAATAAGCCCGGATGTGGCAGTACTGTTACCCGAAATTAAGGTGGATGAAAGATTGTGCTTTGAAGAAACCCCTGAACCAATTACCGACTTCAAAGTAAAGAAATTGTGAAACAAAGAGGTTGGGTTAGTAAAGGTTCAGTGTCGTTATCACAGGGGACCGGACGCCACTTGGGAATCAGAGTCTGAAATGCAAATAAAGTATCCCTACCTTTTTGCTTAAATGGAATTTCGGGATGAAATTCTTTTAAGGAGGGAATGTTGTAATATTCGGGTTACGAGTTTTGATTTAATATTTTTGAATATATATATATATGTGTGTGTGTGTGTGTGTGTGTGTTAGGAATGTGTGAAGTGTGATGAGGTATGTGTATAGGGGAATAATTTTAAAAGGAGGGGGAGTCGGTTGGAGACACCGCCCACCTTATTCCCTTATTGCTATATATAGAAATTTTGGTCTAAATGAAAAAGTTTACACACTTGCTATAATAGGAAATTCTCCTTTGTGAATCATACAGTTTTGGCAGAAAGGTAGAAGAGAATTCAGAATCAGGATTCTTGTTTAAGGTGAGTGTTAAATGCTTTGTAGTATTAGATTGTTTATATACATTTCAATTGCTATTATAACTGGTTTATAATGAATTACATTCCACATTATATGGATTGTCCTTAAACCGGACAAGAAATGTCTAGGGTATTCCTTAAACCGGATAAGAGGTGTCCGGGGTTTATTCCAAACCGCCTAAGTGACAACCGGATTTGTCCTAAACCGCTTAAGAGGCAATCGGATTCTCCTTAAACTGCCCAAGAGGCAACCGGACTTTCCTTAAATCAGCCATATGTTGTCCGGATATGCCTAAATCGCTCAAGTGTTAATCGGTGTAATAAAATTCATGTGCTGTCCGGATTAGAAATCCGGACAATGATTGATCGGATTTCATATCCTGCTAAGTTGTCCGGATTCCATATCCGGGTAGTGTTGTCCGGATTTCAAATCCGGTGGATGATTAATTAGACTTTATTTTGAATTAAAGTTCTTATCTTGGTAATGGTGGTGTAACCGCGATAGAGATGTAATGGTGGTGTAACCGCGAGAGAGATGGAATGGCGGTGTAACCACGAGAGATATGTAATGGCGGTGTAACCGCGAGAGAGATATGAAATGGCGGTGTAACCGCGAGAGAGAAATGAAATGGTGGTGTAACCGCGAGAGAGATGTAATGGCGGTGTAACTGCGAGAGAGAAATGAAATGGCGGTATAACCGCGAGAGAGATGAAATGGCGGTCTAACCGCGAGAGAGATAAAATGACGGTGTAACTGTGAGAGGAAAATAATCTATATAAATATAGATAAAACGTTTATGTCTGTACACGTTTGATTCTAAATTGCTAGTTTGGAAAGTATGTTATTGTATGAGATTTGTACACTCACTAGACCATTTGGGTCTAATGCTCAGTTGTTGGACTAACATGTTTTGCAGTAATCAAACCTCGCAGGATAAGGGCAAGGGGAAAGTTTAGAAATGATAAAATTTAGTTGTTCCCAAATGTATTGAAGAAAGTTTTTGTTAGTCCGTGTTTTGTAACAATACTATATTTTGTTTTATGACTATGTGTATGTGGATTATCTGTACGTGGCAATTGTGGGTTGTTACAAAATATGATAACCAAATATACTGTAAGCAGTAACAAACTCACCTTTTTTCCTTGAAAATTCTATTTCTGAATCTTGCTATTTCTGTCTTAGATCTTCCAACTCCTTCAAAGAATATCTAGTGATATTGAATATTTTGGTAAAGCTTTCCTCTTACACTTGTACTTGCTATTTATAGCAAGTACAAAGCAGATAATACAAGGGGGTGCCTACCATACATTTTCCCCTACCCTCTCTCTTTCACACATTCATTTAAAATATAATATATTACTCAAACAAAATTTATGAGAAACGAATCATGGACCAATTCCTCTCAACCCTTGAATGTGAAGAACTAATGCCGAACTTTCCATTACCAAACTACTTTAATACCAGATCAACTATATCTGAAAATTGAATATTAAAACATTCCATCCTTAGAATAATTTTGTCTCAAAATTCCACTAAGTAACCAAGTAAGGGTATTTTATCCGCATCTCTGTCTCTGATTCCCATGTGGCTTCCGGCCCTTTATGATAACGCCATTCAATTTTTTCTAATCTAATTTCTTTATTTTGTAGTGCCTTTACTTTGAAGTCAGTAATAGCTTCAGGGGTTTCTTTAAAACACAACTTCTCGTCAATCTTAATCTCTGGCAGAGGCACAATTTCATTAGGCTTTGCTAAACACTTTCTTAAATTGAACACATGAAAGGTATTATGAATACCACATAATTCCAAAAGAAGTTCTAGTTTATATGCCACATTTCCAATTTGTTAAAGGATAGGAAATGGTCCAATATACCTTGGGCTTAGCTTGCTTTTGTTTCCAAAACGAACATCTCCTTTTCAAGGTGATAGCTTTAGCATTACATTATCGCCGAATTGAACCTCAATCGGCTTTGGATGCTTATCGGCATAACTTTTCTAACGATCTTTGGTTGTTTTCATCCATTCCCGAATCAGGCTAATTTTATATGTCGTCTACTGAACTATTTCCAGTCTAGCCAACTGTTTCTCACCTACCTTATTTCAACATAGCGGTGTTTGACATTTTCGTCTGTATAATACCTCAAAAAGTGCCTCTTGGATACTCGAGTGATAGATGTTATTCTAGGAGAATTCGATTAACGATAAATGATCATCCCACGATCCTCCAAAATCAATGACTTAGGCTCGATGGATATCTTCTAGTGTCTGGATTGTTTATTCACTTTGTCCATCCGTCTGAGGATGATAAACAGTACTTAACTTAATCTGTGAACCCATATCTCTTTGAAAACTCTTCCAAAACATAGAAGTGAACCGACTGTCTCGATCAGAAATTATTGATAATGGAAGACCATGATGTGTTACCACTTCATCAATATATAATTTTGCCAACCTATCCATCGCATACGATTCTTCCATCGGTAAGAAATGAGATGATTTAGACAATCTATCCACAATAACCCGTAGGGCGTCAAAACCCTTTGGTGTTCTAGGTAATTTGGTTATGAAAGCCATAGTGATGTGATCCCATTTTCAAATCGGCATTTCTAGCTTTTGCAACTTACCATATGGGCATTGATGCTCTATTTTCAATTGCAAACATGTCATACACCGTTCAACATGTATGGATGTATCCTTCTTCATACCTGGCCACCAATAATACCGTTTCATGTCTTGATACATTTTGTTTGTACACGGGTGGACAGCAAAACGAGATATATGTGCTTTACTTAAAATGCGCTCTCGGAGATCACCATAACATGGTACCCAAACTCTGCCTTGAAAATGTAACAATTTTGTCCATCATTCACCAATTTAGAAACCATCCCACCAATTCGTTCTTGTTTCATTCTATATTCTTTTACAGCCTCACCTTGAAATCTTTGCAATTCTTCCTGAATACTTGGCAATAATTAAGCTCTTAATGTTATAGCTTTAATTATTCCACTTCCCTCTTTTTGGCTTAAAGCATCAGCTACCATCATCTTTGAAGCATATTTAACTCTTTTTGATGGAACAAATGTTGGAAACTTTTGTGATCCATGAAAATTTGGCATTTAGTTCCATAAAGTAATGCCTCCAGATTTTTAATGTAAAAACCAGAGCCGCCAGCTCCATATCATGAGTGGGGTAATGCCTTTCATGGTCTTTTAATTGACGTGGTGTAAGCTATAACCTTTCCATGTAGTATCAACACACAACCCAGACACAACTTTGAGGCATCACTATAAACCACTTAAATCTTCTGTTCCATCTGGTAAAGATAAAAATGGTGCGCTACACTATTTATGTTTTAATTCTGAAAGGCTTTAGCTTGGTCGTCTTTCCATTCAAACCTCACATTCTTTTTCATCAATCCAGTTAATGGAGTAGCTATAAGAGAAATATTTTGTATGAACTTTCGATAATAGGCCACCAATCCAAGAAAACTTCTGATTTCGGTTGGGGTTTTTCGGCGCTTATGATTTTTCAATAGCTTCAATTTTAAGATGATCCACCTTGATGCCCAATTCCAAAATAACATGACCCAAAAACTGGACCTCTCGCAACCAGAACTCACATTTTGACATCTTAGCATACAACTTTTCATGTTTCAATAATTCTAGAAGTAATCATAAATGGTGAGCATGCTCTTCCTCTGATCGAGAGTATATTAGAATATCATCAATAAAGACAATCACAAATTTATCAAGATACGAACAACATATTCTATTCATCATCTCCATAAATGCTACAGGTGCAATTTGTAAGTCCAAACGACATAACCAAAAATTCGTAGTCCCCATAACGTGTACGGAATGTCGTTTTCGACACATCTTCACCCCGAATCGTCAATTGATGATAACCAGATCGTGAATCAATATTAGAAAAGTAAGTAACTCTAACCAATTGATCAAAAAAATCATCAAATCTTGGAGGATGATACTTATTTTTAATTGTTAACTTAATAAATTACAGGTAATCAATGCACATTCTCATTGATCCGTCCTTCTTCTTCACAGACAACACCGACGCACCCCAAGGAGAGGTACTTGGTCGAACAAAACCTTTATCCAGTAATTCTTTCAATTGCAACATTAACTTCTTTAACTCAGACGGGGCTAGTCTGTATGGTGCACGTGCAACTGGCACCGCTTCAGGTAATAACTCTATCTGAAATTCTATTGTCGATTAAGAGGTAAACTTGTTAAGTCTTCTGGAAATATTTCTGAAAACTCTCTTACAACTGGAATATCTCCCATATTATTCTTTTCTTTCTTTAAATCAATTGTGTAGGCAATAAAATTGAAGCATCCTTGTTGTACATACTTGTGAGCTTTTAAAACAGAGATAAGAGTGGAATAACGATCTCCCCTGTCACCATAGATTATAACCGGTCCCTTCCCCGGTAAATCTATATGAATCATCTTTTCATTGTAGACTATATTAGCTTGATCTTTAGAAACTCTCTTAATGGTATAGAAAATAATTGTTTGAGTACCTCACACCCTTCTACATTTATGGAACAATGATCAAAAACTTCCTTAACCGATACTTCACTACCATTTGTTGTTTCTACTACCAACACCTCATCTAATACTTTAGATTCAAAATGCACGCAGCTAACAAACAATGGTGACACAAAAGAATGATTTGCACCAGAATCATATAAAACTTTGGGACATATTAAATTAACGAAGAATGTACCTGTCACCACCTCAGGATGTTCTTCTGCCTCGCCTCTCGTCATCTGCAAGGCTCGTCCTCTAGCCATTGTCTCACCACGCCATATTTCCACACGACCGCTAGGGACATTATGATTCACCATTTACCCGTGAATGGGTGGATCATTGATAGATCCTCGTCCCCCAACAAAACCAGATCCACGTCCCTTAGCATGCGGACAATCAGCGTTTACATGTTGAGAGGAATCGCAAGTAAAGCATCATCATACCATTCGACAATCTCTTGATATATGTCCTGATTCTTGACAATTATAACATGTTCGTGACTCTGTATTGCTGATGTACTTTATGACATCGTGCACATGCCTTATCAACAAACCTTGATAGTGGTCGATTTATATTTTCAGTAAACCTAGGTCTATGAAAATCAGTTGCTAAAGTTTCCCTTTTCCTTCTAACCCTAACCCTTTCTTGTCGTTGGCAATTGATATCTTGTTCCAGAATTTCTACAGCATCAACTATTGCTTGAAATGTAGTCAAGTTTATGGATATTACATAATTTTTGGAGATTAGTACTGATCCTCTCTCTCATTGATTGGATAATAATAATTTTTACCTTTCAGTTCAGTGATCGCTGAAACATGCATTGTAAATCCTACAGTGACAACAATACTTCAAGAAGACAAAATTCACACCTAAGAACCTTCAGTAAATGTCGAAGACTGAAACTGAAGATTAGTGACTAGCGCATTCCTGATCTGATGTGGTATTCAGTGATTACAATCTGGTCAACATATGTGTGAAAAGTGCTCAAGCCTCAGCGAATACTGAAGAGACCTCCAGTGTCATTCCAACATTCATCGATCAAATGAGGCTTATTAAGTAAGATTGTTTTTGTCTTATCCTTCCATACACAAAGGCAAACCCATACCCTTTCTAGAGTACAGTACAGCACGTAGCCGACTAGTCGACTCCAGTGCCCACCAACTCCATGAAAGGATGTCTGCTCATGAATAGACAATTGTACTATTCACTATAGCAAAGAACAAGCTTACCCTTCTGATTTTCATTTAATGCAATGGATGTAAATAGTTGAATGCTCTTCCCATGCAAAGTATGCACACAAAGAAATCTCACATCTATGTAAAAGAACACATACGCTTATCCTCAAGCAAATTAGGATCCCTTTCAAGAATTCTAAAGTTCTTACCCAGAAGAACATCCTTCTATCTTTATGTTTACGGAAAATTATTTCCATTTGCTATGTTTATTTGTGTATAATCTTAGAATGTTTTAGATTGATTATCTTTACCTTTTCTATTTTTGTAACACCCCCAAATCAGTATATTGCATATATAACACATAATTCATTCATAGAATACATGTTAAGCACACAACTCAAAAATTTCCAGAAGTACATGCTCTTGTATCTTGACATCTATACTTCAAAACATGGCTAATAAATATCTTCATACAGCTAAGCACATAGGGAATAATTCACATAATGTTCTTTCCCTTATTATAATTACATGCACACATATATTTGAAAACACAAAATGAGGGTTAGACATGAATGTCTAGTGAGATTTCTTTTTTATGTAATGCAGGGTGTAGATCACCGAAACATTTATTTGAAATATACCATTAAAATAACAAGAAAAAAACACATTCTCTTTAACTCCATCGGCCTCTAGTTCCAAATACCATACTTAGAAATATTTTACTGAACAGGACCAGAGCCCCTCTGGTTCCTCTACCAGAGCCTTTGGTTGTACTAACAAGAGCCTCTTGCTTAAGTAATTCCTCATAATATTCCTTGACTTTGACTTTCTAAATAATGAAATAGCCTTCCATAACTAAAAATGATTAAAGGAGAGTTTGTGTTCGACCAGAGCCTCTAGTTGTACTAACCAGTGCTTCTAGTTCAAAAGATATGACCAACCAGAGCTTCAAGTCCAACCCGCGTAGGCCAACCAGAGCCCCTCTAGTCTATATTTTGTAAGAAAACTTTCTAAGTCAAATATTCTTTTCTTAAAATAAACTTCTTTAAAATATAATTTTGACACAGAAGCTCTTACCAATAGATACAGAGCCTCTGGTTCAATTAGTACATTAAGTAAGAACATGCATATTTCTCAAATCAAATAACCAGAACCCTCTGGTTCTATAGTGAGGACCAACTAGAGCTCCTTTTGCTCCTCATCAAAATGAACATTCTGTTCCAAATGCTTTTAACAAAAATTAATGACCATAGGCCATATTTTCCCGTAACCATAACATCAATACTATTATTTCTAGTAAGAACAACATCTTTAATTCTCAAATCACCAAGAAGTGAGAACTCCAATCTCTTGTAATCTTGAAGATATAATAGCAATAGTTATACCATGCACACACAACAACCATCCTTATTACATCCACAATTCCCCTTAATAGCAACATCTATATCCATCACACACACACAACGACCATCCTTATTTCCCCCGAAATTCATATGAACTATTTCATCCAAAGACAGGCTGAAGTCATTTCTGTCAAAGTGAAGCTCGTTCATAGTTTTAAATAATCATGGCCTTAAAATAGGTTTGTATTCAATACCCTATTTAAGCCTCAAGAACCATTTGTTATGTAAATGATTTCTCAAATCATCTAATCCTCTTTAAATCCTCAAAATATGGTATTATTCCCAAAACTGTTTTTAAAGAACAGTTCCTGTTGTAATCTCTCCAAAACAGATTCCAATTTCAGAATCATAAAATATTTCTTTTAAAACTGTTTAGAAACAGTTTCACCAAATTCCTTCATAAATCGTAATCCATCCGTAATCAAACAGCAGATTAAAACTCACAGTTTGTAAACAAAGAGTAATTCAAAAACTCACCTTAAAATCACAGATTCTGCAAGTAATAATACACGACAATTTCACAAGTTCTTCAAGAACACTTTTCACCGCCACAACACTCTTTTCTCTCTCTCTCTCTATCTCTCAACAGGTTTCTTTTTCAAAAGATAAAGTGATAAGATGAAATCTTATCTTTTTCTCTCTTTAAAATCCTTTCAAAGGTGGTGGAGGATTTCATTATTTTAATATGGTTTGGGGCGGTGCAAGATATTATTTTTAAAACACTTTCTTAATAGTGAAGATATCTCATCTTCATATAATAAAATATTCAACTTCTCATGTGTGATTCACATCTCATATATGCACATATAAATCATGTATGCATCATATCACCTTTTTCACATATATGCATATTATTCATGTATTAATTAATTTCCATGCATGCCATTATGTATTTTCAAATAATAATCACGTATAGGTTACCTCAACCCAGGTTGTCTGGAAGCTGGTTATAACATTCTTCCCCCCATAAAAGAATTATGTCCCGGAATTCATTCAAGCAAATAGCCAAGGGTAATGGGTTCTCATTTCAGATTCTAGTTCCCATGTTGCTTCTATACCCTTATAAAAATGCCACTGTACCTTTACTAAACTACTCTCTTTATTTCTCAAAACCTTGGTCTTTCTGTCAGTTACTGCCTCTAGTACTTCAATGAAATTCAATTTGTTGTCAAGTTTGATCTCAGGAATTGGTACTGCTAGACTTGGGTCTGCAAAACATTTGCGTAGATTCGATACATGAAAGGTACTATGATTTAGGCTGAGTTCCTCTGGCAGTTCTAACTAATAAGCTACCAGCCCAACTCGTTTGTAGATTTTGAATGGTCCAATATACCTTGGACTAAGCATTCCTTTCTTCCTGAATCTCATAACGCTCTTCCAAAAAGATACTTTCAACATTACATAATCTCCCATATTGAATTCAATTGGTCTCCTTCATTTGTCGGCATAGCTTTTCTGACGATCCTGTGCAGTTTTAATTCTCGCACGAATTTGTTCAATCCTTTCAGAAGTTGTTTGCATAATTTCAGGACCTGTCAATTGCTTTTCACCTATCTCATTCCAACACAACGACGTTTGACATTTTCTTCCATACAAGACTTCATACGGTGCCGCTTGGATGCTGGAATGATAGCTGTTATTGTAGGCAAATTCTATCAATGGTAAATGTTCATCCCATGATCCCCCGAAGTTGATTACACAAGTTCTCAACATGTCTTCGAGAGTCTGGATGGTTCTTTCACTCTGTCCGTTTGTTTGTGGGTGGTAAGCCGTACTCAATCAGATCTGTGATCCCAAGGCTCTTTGCAGACTTTCCCATAATTTTGAGGTGAAGCGACTATCTCTGTCAGAGATAATGGATAATGGAACACCATGTCTAGTCAAAATTTCCTTGATATAGATTTCAACTAATCCTTCCAAATAATATGTTTCTTTCATCGGTAGGAAATGTGCGGATTTTGATAATCGATCCACTATTACCCAAATTGCATTATAACCTTTCAGGGTTCAGAGTAACTTCATGATAAAGTCCATCATAATGTGATCCCACTTCCAGACTGTATTTCCAATGATTGTAGGTTTCCATAGGGTCTCTGATGCTCAATTTTAACTTGTAAAAAAGTTAAGCATCGTTCTACATATTTTGCTATATCTTTGTTTAATCCCGGCCACCAATAAAATTCCTTCAAGTCATTGTACATTTTGTTGGTGCCTGGGTGAATTGAATAACGAGACTTGTGGCTTTCATCCAATATGATTTCCCGTGGATTCACATAGCTTGGTACCCATATCCGGCCTTGGAAACATAATATTCCTTCATCATTCGGCTCCATGATGGAAATCATCTTACCCACTTTTTCCACCTTCATATTTTCTTCTTTGATAGCCTCTTTTTGACATTTCAAGATCTCTTGATGAATGTTGGGAGTTAGATTTATTCTCATTGCTACTGACTTGATGGTTCCACTTCTTTCTTTTCTGCTTAATGCATCGGCCACCACATTTTCTTTTCCCGGATGGTAGAGTATTTCTCAGTCATAGTCATTAACAAGTTTGATCCATCGAACGCTGCCTCATATTCAATTCCTATTGGTTCAACAGGTGATGCAAACTTTTGTGATCAGTGTAAATCTGGCATTTGGTTCCCAAGAGGTAATGTCTCCATATTTTTAAAGCAAAAACCACGACTCCCAATTCCATGTTGTGTGTCAGATATTGTTTTTCATGATCTTTCAATTGTCGAGATGCATATGATATAACTTTCCTTCTTTGCATCAAGACACAGCCTAAACCCAACTTTGATGCATCACTATATACCACAAAGTCTTTAGTTTCGTCGGGTAAGGATAGTATCAGAGCACTGCAAAGATAGTCTTTTAATAACTGAAAGGCTTTCTGCTGTTCTTCTTCCTACTGAAATTTGACATTCTTTCGAGTTAATTTCGTCAAAGGCACGACTATTTTAGAAATATCTTGGATAAACTTGCGGTAATAGCCTGCCAATCCCAAGAAACTTCAAACTTCAGATGGTGTTTATGGTGCCTCCCATTTTGCAACGGCTTCAATCTTTGCTGGATCTACCTGTAATATTCGGGTTTCAAGTTTTGATTTAAGATTTTCTTAAACATATATATATATACTAGTGGTGTACCCGTGCGATGCAGCGCGGGTGAATCACAATTCTGAAACATTAATTTGACATTTACTCATGAGTTTGTGTGATTATTTTGAGGACTTGTTGGGACTAAAGTATCTTGAGGAAGAGAAGCTACACTTATTCAAATATAAAGTATMTTGAGGAAGAGAAGCTACACTGGTATTTCAAGCATATCTAACTYGTCCGAGCTCCGATTTAAGTTATTCAAGATGATCTGGAAAGCTAACAAACAGCCCCACAACTTTTAAGTTTTRCGTTTCTGCAGATTTKGACTGCKTCTAAGACGAAACCGACCTCGAAGGYGGAAAAGAGCTGCTGGACATTAGCATTATGCAATAAGGTTCAGATGAAGATAACCATTTTCAAGTTTATAGAAGTCGAAGAAACATGTAAAAGAGCAAGATTATTACCTTAGATGAAACATGCTGTCAGATCTTGCTAGAGAATAGACATGTAATCCTGTGATTTTTTAGCAACAAAACAGCCCTTTAGCTGCTGATTTTTTATCCACGGAACAGCTTCTTTAGGTGCCCATTTTTTGCCACAAAATAGCCCTGTAGCTGCTGAAATTCGGTAAGCTTATAGGGGGAAGCTTTATGTAGAAAGCCAAGTTTTTGTTGCATGTGATGTCGTTCCGGTAAGTGGGAGCGACGACTCTTGCCATGGTAAGCACTTACCRGGTAAATTGTTGCATGTGATGTCGTTTTGGTGGACTAAAATCTTACCCKATAAGTATATAATAGTATTAAATTTTATTGGTAAGCACTTACCGGCTAGGTATTTGGTAATCGGCCCCTAACACTCACTAAACACCTACCCATTAAGTGAYGGATAAATGGCCTTAAGACAGATTTTAACCTCAATATCGAAGTTGTTGGTTGCAATTTCATAAATTTTTTGTTAATAAATTTAATTTATATTGTGTCTGTTTCATATATATTTTTTATATTTTCTGTAATGATACTAATTTCTAATATTGAAATTAAATATATTTCTTAAATATYAGAATCTCAACATATACCACTAACCAACTGCATCCATAGTAGTTTGAGAGGAGGCTCACAGACCATGAAATCCATAGAAGAAGTTGACAGCATACTATGAGATGCAACAAAGATGGAGGAGCTTGTTGATTAAGATCATGACTTTCTTTGCTACATAACAAACATGGAACTTCAGTTCACAACAATGCATACATCATATAGCATACAACATACAGCATACCATAAGATGCAACCTTATGTGCATGCGGCGAACATCAATTCCCATGGACGACGATAAAGAACGCTGCTGCAATAAAACCAAGTCTGTTGCATACTCATCTTTGAACAAAGTGTTCCAAAGCAAATTAGTAGGATGAAGTAGCTTACCAAGCATACTTGGACCAAGTGTCGAAAGAGGAAGTCCAAGCTACATCATCAGCATATGAAACTCCTGCATTTCAATCCAGACACAATCTTAGGAGATTTTGCAATGCCTTCCTCATCTTCTCTCAAACATATATGAACTCATCTGAGTCAAACTTACGGTTTCGCTTGCCTGTTGGGAAATCTCAAAGATACTAAGGGGCCGTTTACCAAACACTTACCCGGTAAGCGTTTACCGTAAAGTTTAACATTATCATTTACTTACTGGGTAAGATTTTAGTCTATCAAAACGGTATCGTATGCAATAATTTATCCGGTAAGCGCTTACCATGGTAAGAGTCGTCGTCCTCACTTACCAGGTAAGACTCTTGGTTCTTGTCTCGCTCTTACCGGGTAAGATTCTTGATCCTTACCATATTCATCCAGTAAGGTTAATGTGACTTAGTGTTCACTTACCCGAGTAAGCGTTTGGTAAACGGCCCCTAAATCAACACATCAAGAGCAGATGTGGAAGCAAATGAGGATGATCAGATGTATTTGGGACTTCTTTTCTATGTTTTTTGGCTAAAGTGTTTTACTTTGTTCCATTTTAGCAACATCACTGAAAATTTATAGAACATCATACAAAGAGAAGTGTTGTTTGGCTTGTAGAGAGCCATATTTTGATGGCAAAACTGGAAATGGAAGCCAATGGTATGCAATTAGAACTTACTAATGCTCATGGGTTGCAGCAGATATTAATGGCCTGCGGAACCTGAAACAAATTCTAATGATGTACATAACTTTGATCAAGAAATAGAAACATAATCGACAAGCATCTCATATTCATGTTTAATTGGTTGGAAAATTTGTACCAAACATTATTTAGCCTTCTGTTAGTGATGACTTCCATAATACCGCCATGAAAGAGCTGTAGTCCTTGAAAGAAACAATCAACATCCARTGTCTCTTTCAATCAAAAAGMAGAATATTTAATCCAGAATAATTTATAAACATCAAACAGGCCCAAATAGCAACTCCTTATCAAATCACGTATGTGTACCAAATGCTACCTAAATGATCTTAGCAGGTGGTCTTACTTACCTCTACTAACATCAAGGTGGTTCCCCCGATTGTTTGCTGAAAGTTCCCAAGAAAATTGTTAGCATCACACAAGCTATTATTACTATGTAAGTGGAAAAAGAGTTAAAGAAACGCTACTTGAAGCATGAATTATATATAAATTGACATACCTCTATGATCATCCACTCTTGAGGAACAATTTTACCAAGAAGAATAAGCCCTTTTATAAGAGCTTTCATACTTCATACATTATCGAAATATGAAGAGAAACGTCAATAAAATCGAAAAACCCATGACACTAAGAAAATGCCATAACAAAGCTAGCGATAAGGGAGCACATATGTTTACCTTGATGGTTTCATAGTGATTCCAGCCAACCTCAGATGATAATTGGCCAAGCAAGCAATACTTGTGTCCAACTGTAAGCCTCAAAACCCTACATTTTTWTTGACAAAAGTATTTCAATTACACATCATACTAAATTTCTTAGAAGGGTGGGTCTATGAGCTTGAAGCGTTGTATGTAGGGAAGACAGAGAAAGAACGGAAGTAGCTATGGTGGCCATGGCAGACAACATTCGTGAGYTCTGAGAATGTGTAACACCAAATTTCTGCACTGACGTTGAAGGATATCAMTGTATAATGATCAAGTGCCCACGGGAATCATTACAAGTGATTTTGTGAATCGTAAATCTAGGGTTTACCAAATAGACTTGTTGAATCAATTGGTTACAGAACGGAACAACTTTCGCAAATACAAGTAACCGAGAATTTGCAAAGATCGAATTATATAAAAAGTTGCAAATAATTCTCACATCATAATATAACGTAAATCATCAGAAAAATCGTTAGTTGAACCTCAATACTTCAAAACCCTGGTTATATTCACAGATGAGGTCGTCTTGGGAGCCACGAAATTGATTTTCAAATCGTCCATTTRTGCAAAGGGGTCAGGATGGGAAGAAAGCAAGCTCTGACCTTACCAAACCTGTTTTGGTGCACAGGTGAGAGCTGGAAAAAGGAGAAGAAGCAGAAGAAAGTAAGCAACCTGATCTTACCAAACCTGAAGGAGATGATCCATGGTTTTGAATTGTGGTGGAGGAGAGCAATAATGGAGAGACGYATAGGAGATGATCCATGGTTTTGAAGCTTTGAATTTTGAATTTTGAATTTGTATCTGAAATGGGAGACTGTGATAAGAAAGGGGGTCTGAAACCTTCCAATATTGGGTTTTAAAACCCTTGTATCAAAAGCTTGTACATTATGCTTTATAACTTGTCTTTAAGAATTTTTTGAAATTTATGCATAAAATGGCAGTACTTTGTGCCTTGTTGTTTGTAATTAAGATAAGTGTCTAAATGGTTATATATGTAGTATAGATATGTGTGTGTGTGTGTGTGTGTTATGTTTAGTTGAATATTTTGAGATTTAATTTCAAAAAGAAAAGGGGGGGGAGGTCGACTGGTTGTGCCGCCCACCACATTTCCTTAATACTATATAAATAGAAAGTTGAGTTTGATGAAAGGTTTTACACACACTCTGTATTTAGAAAGTTTTCTTTGTGAATCATACGGATTGCAAGAAGAGGATTCAAAAGCTTNAAGAATTTTTTGAAATTTATGCATAAAATGGCAGTACTTTGTGCCTTGTTGTTTGTAATTAAGATAAGTGTCTAAATGGTTATATATGTAGTATAGATATGTGTGTGTGTGTGTGTGTGTTATGTTTAGTTGAATATTTTGAGATTTAATTTCAAAAAGAAAAGGGGGGGGAGGTCGACTGGTTGTGCCGCCCACCACATTTCCTTAATACTATATAAATAGAAAGTTGAGTTTGATGAAAGGTTTTACACACACTCTGTATTTAGAAAGTTTTCTTTGTGAATCATACGGATTGCAAGAAGAGGATTCAAAAGCTTGGATATTCGATTTCTAAAGGTGAGTGTATTAAAGCTTTGAGTATAAAGTTGTTTGCATACAATTCAGTAGTTATTAGAAATGGTTATTTATGGTTTATAGTTCATATTGTGCGGATATTTCCTTAAACCATCCAGGTGATGACCGAATTGATATCCGGACAGTTTCATCCGGATTATAAACCGCTCAAGTGTTGTCTGGAGTCCTCCCTAAACCGGTCAAGAGGTGACCGGATCTCGTCTAAACCGGTCAAGAGTTGGGCAGTGTATTGACCGGATTGTTTTAAACCGGTCAAAGGTTGGGCAATGTATTGTCCGGATTACTTTAAATCGGTTAAGTTGTGAGAGGGGTATTGTCCGGACATGTAATTCGGACAAAGATATTGACTCAATTCTAAGTGTTAACCGGACAAAGCTTATACAAGGTGTTATCCGGATTGTTGACCGGAGATGATATAACCCTTTTGATATTCCAAGTGTTTGTCCGGATTCTATATTTCGACAAGGCTGACCGGACTTCAAATCCGGTTAATATGTTGAAACATTTTAGAGATATAATGGCGAGAGAGATGTAATGGCGGTGTAACCGGAAGAGAGATGTAATGGCGGTGTAACCACGAGAGAGATGTAATAGCGGTGTAACCGCGTGGAGATGTAATGGCGGTGTAACCGCGTGAGAGATGTAATGGCGGTGTAACCGCGAGAGACATAAATAAGTTTATGTGTCAGAACAGGTTTGATTCTGAACTGATTGTTTGGAATGTATATTGTTTGTTTGAGAATTATACACTCACTAGACCTTTTTGGTCTAACGCTCAGTTGTTGGACTAACCTGTTTTGCAGGTCGTCATACCTCGCAAGATAAAGGCAAGGGAAAAGTTTAGAATGAATGACGTTTAGTTATTCAGAATGTATTAAAAGAAAGTATTTTGTTAATGTGTATTTTATAAACAATGTTATATTTTGTGTTATGAGTATGATGATGTGGATTATCGGTACATAGAATATGTGGGTTGTTACAGTTGGTATCAGAACCTTAGTTTAAGGGATCTGGGTATTTGAGAAATACTTAGACTTAATCTAGAGGTGTGGAAAGTTATGATAATAGGTTTCACTGGGTCTATAAATATGGGAATATGTTATAACTGAACCTATTATGAGAAAGATAGATTATATGACTGATATAATATGAGTTATGAATAGACATGAGGATAAATGTATTATTATATTGTGATTATGAGAATAATCATGTGTGTTTAAATGTGACAGAAAAATCCATATACTGATAAATGGCAGATAATCCCAATCAATCAGAAAGGACCTCTACTTGTTATAGAAGAGGTCAGGGAAGAAGAAACGTAACACAAGGAGAGGATCCGGAAAATGTGATGACGATAGAAACGCAAAGTCATAGTAGGGGTCGAGGAAGAGGTAGAGGTATTAGACAAGAACATGAACTATCGGCTCAAGAAAGTTCAATGTCTAGTCATGGAAGAGGAAGGGCAAGGGGTGGACACAATGTTCCTGATCCCGGGTTTATTACCCAAGAAATGTTGGCAGCAGAATTGGGAAAGTTCCAAGAAACTTTGGTGAGTTTGTTGGTGCGTACAACCCAAAATAATCCAGAAGCGGTAAGAAATTCTGATTATCAGGAGGAAGCCGGAGCTAGTACACCGGTAACTGATACATCTATACCCCTTACTTCATCCTCAGTACAAAAAGGAGGAGATATCAAAATGTTTCTTGCTTGTAAACCTCCTAAGTTTTNTAACTGAACCTATTATGAGAAAGATAGATTATATGACTGATATAATATGAGTTATGAATAGACATGAGGATAAATGTATTATTATATTGTGATTATGAGAATAATCATGTGTGTTTAAATGTGACAGAAAAATCCATATACTGATAAATGGCAGATAATCCCAATCAATCAGAAAGGACCTCTACTTGTTATAGAAGAGGTCAGGGAAGAAGAAACGTAACACAAGGAGAGGATCCGGAAAATGTGATGACGATAGAAACGCAAAGTCATAGTAGGGGTCGAGGAAGAGGTAGAGGTATTAGACAAGAACATGAACTATCGGCTCAAGAAAGTTCAATGTCTAGTCATGGAAGAGGAAGGGCAAGGGGTGGACACAATGTTCCTGATCCCGGGTTTATTACCCAAGAAATGTTGGCAGCAGAATTGGGAAAGTTCCAAGAAACTTTGGTGAGTTTGTTGGTGCGTACAACCCAAAATAATCCAGAAGCGGTAAGAAATTCTGATTATCAGGAGGAAGCCGGAGCTAGTACACCGGTAACTGATACATCTATACCCCTTACTTCATCCTCAGTACAAAAAGGAGGAGATATCAAAATGTTTCTTGCTTGTAAACCTCCTAAGTTTTATGGTGAGCGTGATCCTGTTAAAGCTATGTGTTGGCCTAAAGAGATAGAGTTGAGTCTGCAAATCATTAAAAGTGCAGAAGAGGATAAAGTTATGTTTGTTGTGTCACGTCTGAGATCAAGTGCTTTATATTGGTGGGAAGTCATGTCCAGTTCGGATCCGAACATTTTGAAAACCATGATTTGGGAAGAATTTGTGGTTAAGTTTAAAATATAGTATTGTCCTGAAGCTGTAGTAAGAAAGTTGGAAGATGATTTCCTTCATCTTGAACAAGGAAACATGTCAGTACGCCAGTATACAGAAGTTTTCATGGAACAATGTAGGTTTGCTGAAGCCTATATAATATCTGAAAACAGCAGGGTGAGAAAGTATATCTAGGGATTGGAGTCGAATCTTCCGAAATATGTAATTTCCAGGAATCCGACAACATTTCAAGCGACAGTTGATGCAACTGAAATTCTAGAACAAGACATTAATCGACAACCACAAGAAAAGGTTGGGGAGAAAAGAAAGGGGGAAGTTACAGTACCTGATTTCTATAGACCGAGGTTTATGGAAAATTTGAATCGACCAGTCTCAAGGTTTGCTGATAGGGCGTGTACCCGATGTCATAAGATACATCAGAAAAATTGCAATACARAATCTCGAGTATGCTTTAAATGTCAGGAACCAGGACATATAGCCCGAGACTATCGGATGACGCGGAGGTGTTTTACAAGTAATTCATCTCAACATGTAAATGTCGATTGTCCGCAAGCAAAGAGTCGAGGGTTTGGTATTGCTGGAGGTCGGGGATTTGGATATTCTGGCGGTCGAGGATCGGGGTATGTGCCAACAAGTCATGGGCAAATGGATAATCGTGTTAGTCCAAGTGGACGGGGAGGGATAAGACAGGCAGAGTCTAATGCAAAAGGGAGAACCTTTTAGATGATGAGAGGCGAGGCGGAAGAGCACCCTGAAGTGGTAATAGGTACATTCCTCGTTAATTCAGTATGTGCCAAAGTTTTATTTGATTCGGGTGCAAATCATTCTTTTGTGTCGCCATCGTTTGTTAACTGTACACATTTAGAATCTGAAGTATTAAGTGAAGATCTAATTGTGGAAACGGCAAATGATAGTGAAGTTTTGGTTAAGGAAAGAATTGATGAATCTTTTATAAGTATAGAAGGATGTGAGGTGCCTATACAGTTATTTC
>NW_020201157.1:32703-35526 GCF_001531365.2 Cynara cardunculus var. scolymus | reverse complement strand
AACGGGGAAAGGTAATAGCTTATGCTTCTAGACAGTTAAAAGATCATGAAAGGCAGTATCCTACTCACGATATGGAATTGGCGGCAGTAGTGTTTGCTTTGAAGATATGGAGGCATTATTTGTATGGAACGAAATGCCAAATCTTCATAGATCATAAGAGCTTGCAACATCTGTTTCATCAGAAGGATCTGAATATGCGTAAGAGAAGATGGTTGGAATTGGTAAGTGATTATGATTGTGAAATTYTRTATCATCCAGGAAAGGCAAACGTAGTAGCCGATGCATTAAGTCGACAAGAGAAAAGTGGAACCATCAAAGCTATAGCATTACGAGTTGAGTTATTACCYARTATWCAAGAAGAGTTACGAGAATTTCAACATGAGGCAATGAAGCAGGATAAGATCAAACAGGAAAGATTGGGTGGATTAATATCTGATTTAGCGAAAGATGACAGAAAATTTTGGAAATTCCAGAACAAAATTTGGGTACCATGCTATGGTGATCTCAGAAAACGTATTTTGGGTGAGGCTTATAAGTCACGTTTTGTATTTCATCCAGGTACAAATAAAATGAATCGGGATTTGAAGCAACACTATTGGTGGCCAGGTATGAAGAAAGATATTGCTAAATATGTTGAGCAATGCCTGACATGTCTTCAGGTAAAGATTGAACACCAACGTCCTTATGGTAAATTACAATCTTTAGAAATTCCGGTATGGAAGTGGGATCATATCACTATGGATTTTATAACCAAATTGCCGAGAACATCGAAAGGTTATGATGCTATATGGGTGATAGTAGATCGGTTATCCAAATCTGCACATTTCTTACCTATGAAAGAATCTTGTCCAATGGAAAGATTGGCAAAACTATACATTGATGAGGTAGTGACACGACATGGTGTTCCTCTGTCAATTGTTTCTGATAGGGATAGTCGGTTCACATCCATATTTTGGAAGAGTTTCCAAAGAGAAATGGGTTCGCATATTAAGCTAAGTACAACTTATCACCCTCAGACTGATTGACAAAGTGAACGAACTATTCAAACTTTAGAAGATATGTTGAGAGCATGTGTCATTGATTTTGGAGGATCATGGGATAGTCATTTGGCTTTAGTGGAATTTTCATACAACAATAGCTACCATTCAAGTATTCAAGCAGCACCTTTCGAGGTACTGTATGGACGTAAATGTCAAACTCCTTTGTGTAGGAATGAAATAGGTGAAAAACAGTTAGCTGGCCCTGAGTTAGTTCAGCAAACTGCAGATAAAATCGGAGTAGTACGAGAACGAATGAAGGCCTCACAAGATAGACAAAGAAGTTATGCAGATCAACGTCGGAAGCCAATTGAATTTCAAGTGGGTGATAGAGTAATGTTAAAGGTATCACTATGGATAGGAATGGTACGTTTTGGGAAAAAGGGAAAGTTAAGTCGAAGGTACATTGGACCATTCCTTATTATTGAAAGGATTGGGGAAGTGGCCTACAAATTAGAACATTCTTTGGAATTAAGTGGAATTCATGACATGTTTCATGTATCAAATTTGAGGAAGTGTCTAATAAGTCCAGATGTGGCAGTACMATTACCTGAKATTAAGGTAGATGAAAGATTATGCTTTGAAGAAACCCCTGAACATATTACTGATTACAAAGTAAAGAAGTTACGAAGCAAAAAGATTGGGTTAGTAAAGGTTCAGTAGCGTTATCATAAGGGACCAGATGCCACCTGGGAATCATAATCGGAAATGCGGATGAAATATCCTTATCTGTTTACTTAATGGAATTCCGGGACGGAATTCTTTTAAGGACGGAATGTTGTAATATTCGGGTTTCAAGTTTTGATTTAAGATTTTCTTAAACATATATATATATATATATATATATATGTATGTGAATGTGTGTGTGTGTTATGTTTATGTGAATATTTGGAGATTTAATTTTAAAAAGAAAAGGGGGGGGGGAGGTTGGCTGGTTGTGCCTCCCACCACATTTCCTTAATACTATATAAATAGAAAGTTGAGTTAGATGAAAGGTTTTACACACACTCTATATTTAGAAAGTTTTCTTTGTGAATCATACGGATTGCATGAAGAGGATTCAAAAGCTTGGATATTCGATTTATAAAGGTGGGTGTATTAAAGCTTTGAGTATAAAGTTGTTTGCATACAATTCAGTAGTTATTAGAACTGGTTATTTATGATTTATAGTTCATATTGTGCGGATATTTCCTTAAACCGTCCATGTGATGACCGGATTGATATCCGGACAGTTTCATCCGGATTATAAACCGCTCAAGTGTTGTCGGGAGTCCTCCCTAAACCGGTCAAGAGGGGACCGGATCTCGTCTAAACTGGTCAAGAGTTGGGCGGTGTATTGACCAGATTGTTTTAAATCGGTCAAAGGTTGGGCAATGTATTGTCCGGATTACTTTAAATCGGTTAAGTTGTGAGCGGGGTATTGTCCGGACTTGTAACCCGTAAAAAGATATTAACTCAATTCTAAGTGTTAACCGGACAAAGCTTATACAAGGTGTTATCCGGATTGTTGACCGGAGATGATATAACCCTTTTCATATTCCAAGTGTTTGTCCGGATTCTATATCTGGACAAGGATGACCGGACTTCAAATCCGGTTAATATGTTGAATCATTTTAGAGATATAATGGCGAGAGAGATGTAATGGCGGTGTAACCGCGGGAGAGATGTAATGGCGGTGTAACCGCGGGAGAGATGTAATGGCGGTGTAACCGCGGGAGAGATGTAATGGCGGTGTAACCGCGAGAGACATAAATAAGTTTATGTGTCAGAACAGGTTTGATTCTGA
>NW_020201157.1:23124-32523 GCF_001531365.2 Cynara cardunculus var. scolymus | reverse complement strand
TTTTGTTAATCTGTATTTTGTAAACGATGTTATATTTTGTGTTATGAGTATGATGATGTGGATTATCGGTACATAGAATATGTTGGTTGTTACACTACCTTTACTCCAGCCTCGGATATGACGTGCCCCATAAATTGGACTTCTTAACCAAAATTCACACTTTGATAGTTTAGCATATAACTTTTTCTTTTCAGAAGTTCAAGGATCAATCGAAGATGTTCGGCGTGCTCTGATTTGGTTTTAGAGTATATGAGAATATCATCGATAAATACAATGACAAATTTATCGAGGTATTCTCAACATACTCGATTCATTAAATCCATGAAAGCTGCTGGTGCGTTAGTCAAACCGAATGGCATAACTAAGAAATCATGGTGTCCATACCTGGTTCAGAATTTTGTTTTACAATGTCATCTTCTTTAACTTTTAACTGATGGTAACCTGATCGTAAGTCAATTTTGGAGATATAACTGGCTCCCACCAGTTGGTCAAAAAAATCATCTATCCTAGGCAATGGATATTTGTTCTTTATAGTCAGTTTGTTCAACTCCCGATAATCAATAAACATGCGCAGAGTGCCATCTTTCTTTTTCACAAACAAATCTGGAGCTCCCCATGGTGAAGTACTCGACCTGATAAATCCCTTGTCTGACAAATCCTTCAAATGTGTAATCAGTTCTTTTAATTCTGATTGAGCTAATATGTATGGTGCTTTTGCTACAGGTGCTGCTCCAGTTATCAAAGCAATCCCAAATTCAATAACTCTATCTGGAGGTAACCCTGACAAGTCTTCTGGAAAGACTTCAGGATAATCACTGACAACTGGAATTAATTCTTGTTTACTCTTTTCTTTCTTGGCATCAATTATGTACGCAAAAAATCCTTGGCATTTTCTTTTGAATACATTTTCTGGCTTTCACAACTGATAACAGACTGGTGCGATGACTCTGATGATCACCATAAGTAACAACTGTCCCTCTGTCTGGCAATATTATTCTAATCATCTTCTTATCACAAACAATGTTGGCCTGGTTCTCGGCCAACCAATCCATTCCTACTACTACATCAAACTCTTTAATCGGCATGGGAAATAGTCTGAATGCTAGTTCGCATCCCTCAACCGTAATAGTGCAATTATTGAACATATAATTCACAGATACTTGATCATTAGTAGTATCAACTACTAACTTATTGTCAAGTGGCACATATTTCATACGAGCACATAAGGCAAATGATGGGCATACAAACGAGAAGTTTGCACCCGAGTCAAATAACACTTTGGCATGTAATGAGTTCACAGAAAAAGTACATGTTACTACATCGGGTGTAGTTTCTGCTTCATGTTTGGTCATTTGAAAAGATCAACCCCGCGCCCCACTCGATCCTCCTCTGCACATACTTGGTCTCCCACGGCCAGTCAATGTATTGCTCTCCATGGTAAGTTGTGGAGCTTTCAACTGTGGGCAATTGTTCTTGAAATGGTCCGGTGAATTGCAATGGAAACATTTTCTGTTTTGTCGACAAAAATTTGAAGTGTGCCCAATTTCGTCACAGTTAAAACATTTTATTGGCTCTGTTCTGCATTCTCTTTAGTGATACTGTCGACATCGGGGACAGGCCTTCTCCATTGGTCTTTCCATTGATTTATTATTAAACTTGATAGTTTGTATCCCCGATAACTTGCTGAGGTTCCTTCCCATTTTCTTTTCTCAACTTGCTTTCCTTCTTCGCTTCTATTCTTGTTTCTTTCTGTGATCTCTGATGCATCTACTGCTAATGGAAAAGTAGCAGGATTCATTGCTATAACAAATTCTCTTATAGAGGGCTTTAGACCCCAGATATACTGCTCCACTTTTTTCTTGCCTCTGTTGAGATATAATGTTCGGCAAATCTAGAATACTCTATAAATGTTTCTGTGTATTCTCTAACTGACCCAGAGCTCTGTTCCAGCTTTAAAAAGTCCTCTTCCATCTGTCTGACTGTTGTTTTGGGACAGAACTATTCTTTGAATCTATTTACAAATTATGCCCATGTCATAGTTTGCAAAAAATCCGTTCTAGCCAATGATTCTACCTCCCACCAGAATAAGGCATTTGACTTCAAAACAGAATCTACAAATCTAACTTTATCTGATTCTGCATATCGAATAATGTTGAACATGGATTCTATTTCTTCAATCCAACACATAGCTTTAATTGGATCTCTTTCTTCCAAGAAAGTTGGTGGTTTGAAAGTCATGAACATTTTTATATCTCCTTCCCTGTTATTGACAACTGGGACGGTTGGATTAATCTCAACTCTGCCAGTCTTGATTCTGGCAGGAATCCTCATAATGGAAGTCAAGGTTTCCCTTAGCTTTCCTATTTCTTTAGAAAGCATGTCTCTAGTGACATAGTCTGGTTGTGGTACCTGTTCTTGGTTCATATTTTCAGAATTGGATTTTGCTTGATCTATATTAATTTCTGCTTGACCAATTCTGCCTCTGGTTTGTCCTCTGCCTTGACCTCTGCCTCTGCCCCTACCTCTGCCCTCAGAGGTACCAATAGGAGTGACAGGAGACTCTTGTTCATTGGGGTTGGGGCAGGTGCTCCTTTCTGACCTTCTAGATCTATTAGTCACCTGTGGATTTCAAAGCTAATAAACACATTTCACATTCGCAAATATAATGAAGTATCCAAGTTCCGCAATGTACCTATAGATTCAAAATTTCATTGGCCAGATGTAATCCGAAAATACCTTACACACTGATCTCTTAACTTATCATATTTATTGTAAAGGTGCTAACTATGTCGAGGACCCTATTATGCAATGAAACAGTTTAAGTCTAGGCATCATGCATGTGAATTCCTAAATCCCTTAAACTCAGGCTTTATACCAACTCTGTAACACCCCCGAATCCATATATTGCATATATAAGACATAACTCATTCATAGAATACACGTTAAGCCCACAAAGGTCCATAATACAATAGTCTATAATGCAAATTACACAACTCAAAATTTCCAAAAGTACATGCTCTTGTATCTTGACATCTACACTTCAAAATATGGCTAATAAAGATCTTCATACAGCTAAACACATAGGGAATAATTCACAGAATGCTCTTGTCATCTGCAAGGATCACCCTCTAGCCGTTGTCTCACCACGTCTTATTTCCCCACGACCGCTAGGGACATTACGATTCACCATTTACCCGCGAATGGGTGCATCATAGCTAGATCCTCGTCCCCCAACAAAACCAGATCCACGTCCCTTGACAATAGGCGTTTACATGGTAAGAGGAATTGCAAGTAAAGCATCTTCGTACCATTCGACAATCTCTTGATATATGTCCTGATTCTTGACATTTATAATATGTTCGTGACTCTGAATTCCTGGTGTACTTTATGTAATTGTGCACATGCCTAGGTCTATAAAAATAAGTAAACCTAGGTCTATAAAAATAAGTTGCAACAGTTTCCCCTTTCCCTTTAACCCTAACATTTTCTTGTGGTTGGCAATTGATATCTTGTTCCACAATTTCTACATCATCAACTACTGCTTGAAATGTAGTCAAGTTTATGGATATTACATAATTTTGAGATTAGTGTTGATCCTCTCTCTCATTGATTTGATAATAATTCGTTTTACCTTTCAGTTCAGTGATCGCTGAAACATGCATTGTAAATCTTACAATGACAGCGATACTTCAAGAAGACAAAATTCACACAAAAGAACCTTCAGTAAATGTCGAAGACTGAAACTGCAGATTAGTGACTAGCGCGTTCCTGATCTGAAATGGTATTCAATGATTACAATCTGGTCAACTTATGAGTGAAGACTTGCTCGTTGGTTTATTCAACCATATATTTCAACATAAAAATAGAACTTGGCGCAAGTATACACCTTGAACTACTGTCGTTTCGTAACAAGTAATAATGGTATAAGTAGCAGATATCGTTCCCACAGAGATAGCTTGTAAAGTTCTTCAAAGTCCAGTTTATAAAAACTAGTTTCAGATGGCGAAACGAGAAATTTGATTAACAACTAAGGAAAATATCAATCTTAAAAAGAAGCACAAGGTGCAACAGTTGATTAAGACATTAAACAAATGATTCAGCAAAAAGGTGACATAGCATTCCTGTCACAATTATCTAAAATCAATAAATGATTTTAWATAACTRTSRCAGTATCAACTATYGGGTCAGACGGCCTCCCAAGAGTACACACCGGTCAACATGCTATCGATACGATATCATTTATGTTAGACGTCGTGAATCCTAGCACAACACAGTGTTACAAGAAGACAGAGCCAAAGAAATCAACCTCTGCCAAACCACTGAAAATAGTGGACTCTGCTGCAGCCCTATTCTCCAAAGAAAAATCATCAGAGCCTACGGGGAAAGGCAAGGGGAAAGGCAAGGGTAAAGTAGAAGAGGCGTCGCCAAAGAAGGGGTGTAGCTCTAACACATTGGAGGAAATCAATGAAGATGAATATGATGACCCTGATCTGGTTCAAGCCCTCAAGGCGTCTTTGGCTGAGGCTCGGATGAAGAAAGGAAGAGCTCCCATCCTCAAAATCGGAGAAGGCTCTTCTAAACTTGCAAAGATACCAGAAGAGACGTCCACGGGTACGTTCGACGCTTTCGTAGGAACAGTCAAGCCAATCCTACCAGGGGGTCTACCCAGAGGGCAATACTCGAAGAAGACTCCAGAATGCCAGAGTCTGTCACAGTGGGAAGGGTCTCTGAAATTATAGATTCAATGAACAAAATTCCTACGTTGAGGGTGCGTACAGAGCACGTAACCACTGTCGAAGAGATTATGCGGTGGCGTTACTCATCCACAGACACAGAGCCCCCTTACAATCCAGAGCTAACTGGAATGCCCTCTGTCGAAGCAAAGTTTCACTTCTCAAAACTCACCAAGCCACCAGGGCAGGTCTTCTCAGAGCATGTTATTCGCTCACTTGAAACCATCTCTCCGCGCACCATGCTGAAGAAGACCGTGCAGTCCACCCAATATACGTTGAAGAGGGATGATGGCAACCTCTATACTTTCACAGATGCTGATCTCCACAACCTGTGCATGTTTGATGTAATCTTCTTGCACAAGATCCTAAACAAGTACATTGAGAGGAGTTCAAGCTACTCGATTTCTCTCAGAAGGCTGATTGAGGTGATGCGTGCCCAAGTCAAAATCTACAGCCAGAAAGACTTCGACATTGCTATGAGGTTGGCCCAGCCAGAGCTAAAGATCACTCCTCTGAAGAACAGACCAATTTGGCTACATAGGTTCCATCCTAACACCATTATCTACAATCCCATCTTTGGGTTTGTTTTCTTGGATAAGGATGAGATCCTAAGATTCTTTGATCCGAAAGAGGCGCACAAGTATTCTACAGAGTCCCTCGAATGGGTGTTCAACCTGATGGTGGCAAAGGTGCAGAAAGGGCGAATAATTGCGGATGAAGTAACAGACCTTCTGGAAACGATCAAGATACAAGTCTCATTCAGAGAATGGATCTTCAAAGTCTACAAGAAGGTCAAGACTGATTTCCAATTTGCTGTAGGCGATTATCCAGACTCTGCTGTTGATTAAACCCTTGTAATAGTATTGGCCTGCACTATCTTTTAATTCTTTCAGTAATGTAATTCTTTTTCAGAGGATGAAATTAATCTCCTTTTGTATTTTTTCATAAGTCAATTCTAGCACCTAACTGTCCAAAATTACTTTTTCATACTTAGGGGGAGATTGTTAGCTCCATTATTTCTATCTTGTAAAAGTATAGAAAAAGTATATCGCAAGTCTTGACAGAAGGATAACTCCACAGAAGACAATGGAGGACTAAGCGACAGAAGCCGTTTTATAGAGCAAGTGAAGTGTGACCGAACCTCTGATGTCTCTCACAGAGGTTCTGGAAAATAGTCCTCTGTCAATAGAACATGCAAGTCAATTACAGCAGAGCCTCTGAGATGGCTCACAGAGGGTCTGCGRATTTCGTCTTCTGTGAAGTTTYTGTTCCAACAGTTTMCAAAGGTTGTTAGCYGCAYATGCTTCTCACGTGACTAGGATTTAATCGACTTTATTTGGACGGCTCAGATGAAGACACACRTCAACATCTTGTCTCTAAGGTCGTTAGGAACTAGTATAAATAGCGGATAGGACCTTTGTAATTAGTGTGCTTCCAGTATTGTAATCGTCTAATTTTTCAATTGAATCAATTGAAAAACCTTTGGAGCAACCTTCTTGCATTCATCTTCTTCATTGAAACTGTGTGTTCTTGGTGTGTTTAGTATTTCCAATCATTTACTCTGTTTTGCTCTTATTAATGTTTCCGCTGCACTTCAATCGTTTTAGAGCTTATTTAGAGTATTAGATTAATATCAAAGTTGAATTTAAGATCCAACAATTGGTATCAGAGCGGGTTTTGAATTCTTATTCATTAATTCTGCTTTTGGTATTAATCTGTGATTCCTAGAACACCATTTTCTTCAGATTACCCTGTTTCACTCATTGTTAAATCGGTTTCATCTTGTTCTTATTTCTTCTTCAAATTTCAATGGCGAACATGGCTAATACCTTGTTCATGAGTACTGGATCTCAATCCAAGCCTCGCACGCTTATCCGAGAGGAATACCCACAATGGAAAGTGCGTATGATCAACTTCCTGGAGGGAATTCACCCCAGAATCTGTGAATTTCTCTACAATCTACCATACGTGCCAATGAATTTGATTCCACGAGTTCCGGCAACTGGTACAACCCCCGAAGTTCCTGAGCACTATGAGCCCAAACCAATTGCAAACTAGAGCTATGAAGAAAAGGTATTGGTTGACTTGGGAAGCAAATGCAAAAGGCTGTTAATCATGGCTATACCTCATGAGATTTTCAAATGTATTGATCACTGCCAACTGTCTATGGACATTTGGGCAGAATTGGAGAAACAGATCGAAGGAGGGAAGAAGACTCTCAAGAACAACCGAGCCATTTGTATTGATGAATATCACAGCTTCAAGGCTAAGGAGGGTGAATCCCTGTCAGACACATACTCCAGGTTCAATACCTTAATCAGYAATTGCAAGAGATATSGARTGATGASATCTACAGAGGACAACAACTCTATGTTCTTGAAAAGTCTTGGAAACAAATGGATGCATTTGACCATTTCAATGAAGGCCACCTTGGATTTAGAAGTATGGACCTTGGCTGACTTGTTTGGTTCACTCAAAAGTCAAGAGACTCAAGTGCTTCATATGAAGAAGAATTATGGTGGTCCTCTTGCTCTAGTTGCAGAAGACGATGGCTCTGGTAAGGGGAGTGAATCAAAGAATGAAGAAAAGGAGAAGAGGAAGAAAAAGAAGATTCTGATTGCAGAGAGTGAGGAGAGCTTTGAAGAAGAAGTAACAATGAAAGAAATGATGAAGACTCTGACATTGATCACCAGAGAGTATAGGAAGGGTGGTGAAAAGAAAGAGTATAGAAGTTTCAACAGAAGAAACTACACAGAATGTGGAAGATCTGAGGGAAGTGAAAAGGAGGAGCAGAAGCCTCCACAGAAGATAGTTGAGTAGAAGAAGGAAGAGACAAAAGAAGGATGTTTTTGATGTGGTAAGCCAGGCCACTTTGCTGCTGAATGTTGGTCAAAAGTGCCTAAGGCTCCACAAAAGGGTCCAAGAGATGCAGCCTTCTACAAAAAGAAAGCTGAKTACTATCAACAGAAGTCTCTGCTAGCTCAAACTAGTGAGTTAGTTACTGATGAATCCGCAGACGAAGATGATCAGAAGCGACTTCTTGCATGGGAAGACTCAGACACAGAGGATGAGATCTTCTGTGGGATGGCACAAATTGACTTTGACTCTTCTGACTCAAATGATCAAAAGGTTTCCACTTCTCACTCTTCTGAATCAAATGATCTATACAAAGAGATGATTGATAATCTTGATTCATGCCATTTGGAACATTACAAGCTTAAAGAAAAACTTTCATTTTATGAGAAAGAAGTCCCTCTTCTCACAGAGGAAAGAAACATATTTTTTTAAAATGTTCGAAGAGGCACAAACAAACTTTGTGAATTTGGAAAAGTCCTCAAAAAAAAAGTTTGCCAAAATTGAAAAGGAGTTAAAAAACAAGGTTGATGAGTTAAGGAARGTAGAGCATGAGAAATGCAATGTTGCTTCTGTCAAAGATTACTTCCAAAAAGAAAGAGAGTATTTGCATCAAGATATTATTGACAGAGAGTTCAAGATGAAAAAGTTTAAAGATGCTCAAAATGTTTATAAAAAGATCAAAGTTAACATGGGGAGAAGAGGTCTGGGTTTCTCTGAATTTGACAACAAACCAGATTTTAAATCTAACAAAACTCTTGAGAATACCTTCAGATATTCAAAAAATCTTAAAAGTAACATTCCAAATACTAAGTTCTTTTTTAAAAGACGAAGGCTTTTGGTTGCTCCAGACTCAAGAACTTCTTTAATGATGGAAAATGTTGCTTTTGAAGACTATATTGACTCTTTTTCACCTTCTGAAAGGAAGGATTCCATTCCAAGGAAATTTATGAGATAGAGTCAGATAGGAATTTTCAAGTTTGGAAAACCAGAGACCCAAGAAAACTATGCTTTTGTGTGTATAATTCGTCCTCTTGAAAGAAAGTTATCCTCAGAGGCTCTTGAATTTTTTCCAAAACACATCACAGAAGCTACAAATGTTAACTCTAATCTCCTAGAGTTTTCTGAAAATGAGTCTTTTTTTGAAAAAAGTTTTGTCACAGAGCCTTCAAGCATAAATCAAATTATCTCAAGTTCATTCATAACTGACAAAGATCTTCTCACATTAGACTCTGAAGAAGAGGCCCTCTCTGATTTAGAATCTGAGCATGAAAAGACCTCTCTTGATCTTGAGAAAAGAAAAAAGGAAAAACTAAGACTGAGTAACTCTCAAAGCTCTTCCTCTACAACTCAAAAACAAAAATACACATGGCAACAATTGAGGAAATGGCCTCAATCTAACACTGCTTCTATTTCAGTAAATGCAGGAAAATCAAAGAGGGGATCTAAACATATGAGATTTAAAAACGACTTCAAAAAGGAGCCTAGAATAGGGAAGGAATCTTGTAAAAAGAAGCTCATACCTAAGAAGGGCTCTAAAAATAAAAACTCTGTACCATTCTTCGACGATTTTAATGAAAATTTCAAGAGAGCTTCTTGCAATGTTACCTTCTGTGGTTGTTTCAATATTATGCATGCTTTATCTAAACATATTCACCACTCATCATGTCTAGTCTCTCACCCCAAGAACCATGGATCTAGGGTAAAAAATAGACAATTTGGCAATTCTTCCTCAAAGAACAATAAGACCAAACCAAAAGATGCTATGGCATACTTCAAACAGGCTAATGTTAAAGGACCCAATTGGAAGTGG
>NW_020201157.1:20098-21804 GCF_001531365.2 Cynara cardunculus var. scolymus | reverse complement strand
AAGGGAGATGATGTAATTTTCATTGGATATGCATGGGATATTGCTGCATATAGAGCATATATTCCTAGGACTCAAATTGTGGTTGTAAGCACTAATGTGAAATTTGATAATACTTTTCAGGTTATTAAAGATAAGTTTTCTGAAGAGTTGAAAATTCAGGCCGACAAGTCACCAAATGCCACAATCACCCCAAAGTTAGAACAACTCTTTGCAGAGTGGTATGAATATGACAATGAACCTGACAGAACATCTGCATAATCTGTTAGTCAAGATCAAGTTACAAGAGCTAGTCCTTCCACAACTACTATTACAGAGCTAGCTCCTCCCATTTCATCATCCTCTATAACACCTTCCCCAGGAGTTTCTACACCATAAGCTACCCAAACAGAAAGTCCTCCAGACCTCTCTTCAATCCAAGATCAAGAACAAGTCCCAGACTCCGCATCTCAAGCTCAATCTCAAATTCTTCAAGAAATAATATCCACTGTTCAGCCACCACATGTTACTAAGTGGACCAAAAGCCATCCACAATCTCAAATTATTGGAGAACCTTCTGCTGGTGTGAAGACATGAGCCACTGCAAAGTTTTGCTTATTTTCTTGTTTTGTAAGTGAAATTGAACCAAAAACAGTAGTAGAGGCTTTTGCAGATCCCTTTTGGGTTGATGCTATGCAAGATGAGCTCATTCAGTTTGACAGAAACCATGTGTGGACTCTTGTACCTCTGCCAAATGGAAAGCTTGCAATAGGCACCAAGTGGGTTTTTCACAACAAAAAGGATGAGCAAGGTGTGGTGGTAATAAACAAGGCCAGACTAGTTGCCAAAGGGTACTACCAAGAGGAGGGCATCGACTATGAGGAAACCATTGCCCCTGTGGCAAGATTAGAAGCAATTCGCATCTTTCTGGCATTTGCTGCTCACAGAGGGTTTAAGGTGTTTCAAATGGATGTGAAGTCAGCCTTTTTGAATGGCAAAATCAAAGAAGAAGTCTATGTCAAGTAACCACCTGGGTTTGAAAGTGAGAAGTATCCTAACCACGTCTATTTCCTAGACAAAGCTCTGTATGGCCTCAAACAGGCTCCCAGAGCATGGTATGAACGCTTGTCTACTTTTCTTACTTCAAATGGTTTCCACAGAGGTACAACTGACATTAATTTGTTCTATAAGAAACAAAATGATAATATTCTGTTTGTACAAATATATGTTGATGACATAATCTTTGGTTCAACTGATGTTTCTATGTGCAAAGAGTTTGAGTTTCTTATGCATTGTGAGTTTGAAATGAGCATGATGGGAGAGCTCACCTTCTTCTTAGGTCTACAAGTCAAGCAATCCTCTGAAGGAATATTTATCAATCAATCTAAATATGTGCATGACCTTTTGAAGAAGTACAAGATGCATGATGCCTCTCCCATGAGGACACCAATGGCCCCTGGACATAAACTTCATAAAGACATAAATGGTCCTTATGTAGAGTGCAAACTCTACAGAGGTATGATTGGATCTCTACTATATCTCACTGCAAGTAGGCCTGATATCATGTTTTCAACGTGTATTTGTGCTAGGTATCAGGCAAACCCCAAAGAATCTCATCTAAGTGCAGTGAAGAGAATCCTAAGATATTTAAAGAAGACACCAACTTTGGGACTCTGGTATCCTCCGCACTCCTACGTTGATCTAGTGGCTTACACAGATTCACACTATGG
>NW_020201157.1:9743-19688 GCF_001531365.2 Cynara cardunculus var. scolymus | reverse complement strand
TTGATGAGAAAAGATTTAATTTCCTCATTGAAAAAATAGGAATGGCATGCCCAGAGTTCTAAGTGTTGTATGTCTTACTTTGAATAATCTTTTTTTATATAAAGTTTTACTTCTTGATTAACCTTCACTTGTTTTCTTAGTTAGCAAGTTTACCTCGCAGAGATATGCAAGGTTTGAGGGGGAGTATATGCTTATAAGGAATAAAACCTATTGAAGAAGCAAAATGTTTTTCATCACAGAAGTCTTTTCACAGATCCTCTGTGATAACTCTCAGAGGCTCTTTGAACAGGTCCTCTGTCGATACTTCTTCTTAGGATTTGTAAATGTTTTTTGTTTTGAGGGGAGCCATGGAAGCTGGCTTATAGGGGAAGTTTTTAAATTGAAAAATAAAAACCTCAGAAGGTGCCAAAATATTTGAAGTATCTTGATCTCAGAGGTCAGCTCATCAGAACCTTTGGCGCTTCTATCAGAGGCTCTGTGGGTCTAAACTGAGCAAGTGCTCATCTCTCTGAGGATTTTCAAACCGTTTAGGTATAAAGGTGTAACATGTAAGAAGGCCCCGCACATATCACAGAGGCTCTGTTACCCTTAAGTCTCTAACAAAACTATTCTATAGTTTTATATTATTGATATGGTGCGTGTGGTTCTGTGGATAAGGGTTAAAGTTGACCACGCGCGTGTCAGAAACGGGGGCGCACGTCACCAGTCATTCGTCTTCCCAACACCACGTGACATATTTTGATTCGTCTCTCCCATAAACCACTCATCACGATATATAGCCAAATAAACAGTTCACATTCAAAATTCGTCACTTTAAATATTCTTCCCCCCATCATAAACCCCGTCACTTCTCCAAAATACTCCTCCAGCAAAATTTCAAGCTTTTCGACAAACCTGCAACTCCGCATCCGCTCAATCCGAAAACAACCCAAGTGACAATGAAGTGAACCAATCCCAAGCACTTACCTCTCATGCCATATCATTCGTACATAATCGATATGAAAAAGTGATGCTTGTAAAGAAACCCAATAACTACTACTTCGCTCCATCTCCAACTGGCTTCCCAGAATCCACCTATCCACTTTTGGAGATCCTTCGCAATCACCCCATCTATTACGCACTCACCGCAACGAAACCTACCCCTGAAACCTATCTCACCCAATTTCTTCTCAGTTTGTACATCTGTACCCTAAAAGATGCTGGTTTAAGCATAGTGGGCTACGCTTCACACCCAATTAATAAATCCCTCGTACCAATGAAGTTGAACGTTGATACCCTACGTACTGCCCTGCACCTACCTACATTGGATGTTCTTCATTTGGATGCCTTCACACCAACTCCAACAGATGCAAAATTGATCGAATTCCTCGAATTCCATTCTTATACAGCAAAGACGAAAATCGTCAAACGAACTGAATTCAAGAGGAAGGGCATTCCTCCTATGTGGAATACTCTGTTTTCAATAATTAATTGTTGTTTAACGGGGAAGGTCGGCAGCCACGATCAAGCATCTCATGCCATGCTCTCCATCGTCTATGGTATATACTTCAACTTACCCCTGACTTACGCGTAACTCATATTTGAAGATATGGTGGGCCTAATCAAGAAGAAATGTGCTACTCAAAGGGGTGAGAAATCAAAGGTAAAAGCACAGAAGAAAGCCAAGGAAGACCTCAATCACCCAAACTTAATCTTACAAAGGTTCTTTGGCTTCGTCTTTGGAGACTTGATTGCATAGAAGCTGCCCTCTGCAGAGCCAAATGCTCGTTTATACCCTATGAAAGAGTTTCATCCAAGAGAGCATGAGCTAGGCTACAGAATCCCAAGGACTTTATTAAAAGCTATGCTCAAATACCTTAGCAAATGAGATAGGAAAGCTTATAGACATGGATACAGGAGGCCAGAGCCGGTCCCTGAAACCCCTCCACGAATAGGTATCCCCATAGGTGAGAGAGTAGGTGACAGAGTGCATCAAATGAGAGTTGAGGGACGATTGGAGGTGCCTGCAGAGGCAAGGGAGCTGAGTGAGGAAGGACCAAGAGTAGTTAGTAATCCCCTACGAAGGCCAAAGAAGTCCAAGAAGACTCACAAGGATGCCGATCCTTCTGAGAAAAAGAAAGGGAAAAAGAGACCCGTAGAAAAAGAGGGTCCAAACAGTCATCTGCCAAAACCCAAAAAGAAGAAATCAAAGAAGGCCCAACCCACAGAGGTTGAGGTCACGGAGGCCGAAGTTCAAGAAGGCCTAACAGAAGTTGTACCTAAGCGCAGAAGGTTGCGCAAAGCTGTTCGAGAAGAGTCCCCCTCTGAGCAAATACAATATATAATCTTCAATCTCCAACAGAGTTTTACAGCTCCCATAGAGGTGGTAAATTTGGGGACAAAAGTTGTATTAGACGACGAAGAGGAAGAAGTGGAGTTAGATGAGGGTGAAAAAGATGTCGAAGGAACACATCCAAGCCCCCTCCCTGTGTAACCCACATGTCTAGGGACCCTATTCTACAGGGAACCCCAATTGAAGAAAGCATGCACACGCTGAACCCTGAACCAACTAACCTCGCAGAGGACATTCTTTCGTCCTCTGTCGAATGCACAAACCGGGAACCTTATTCTACTCCATCACCCTCTCAAAAGGATGGTAGTTTTATCAAAAGAGTCCGTTCGYCCAAGGACTCGACACAACCAAGAGAGGCATCCGTTGCCCCTCCACACGTGAGTGAACCACCCAATCATGCTTCAGAGGCATGCGAGAGAATCATCGAGGCTGCAGGTCTAGAATGCCCAAAGTCTCCACTCGATACCTCTGCCGAGTTAGGCTCTGAACCTATTAGGCACGAAATCGACAGAACACCGGTAGGCTCTCCAATTGGGGATGTCTGAGGATCTGGTGGAAGTCCCCGAGATGACAATACTAAATCAGTCACTAAGGGCGCCTTACACTCCAAGGCTACTAGGTCACCATGTGTTGGTGATCTAGGTTCCCCGAGTGCCTATGTGACGAAGGAGGAGTTGCAAACCTACGCCACAGCGGTATTCCAGAGGTTGGATGAGTTATAAAGCTTGTTCTCCTCCTCTCCGGTGACAGAGGCTTTTACACCTCTAACAGAGGCTCTGAAGAAGTTGACTTCTACAACTTCTGAACTCAAGGCGACCTTATCAGCCCTTTTGAGCTCTGTCCTCAAAAAGGATGATCTCACAGAAGCCTTCAGCGTGCTGTCATTCAATCCTTCTTCCATCAACACTCTAAACACAGAACTGACAGAGGTCGCTGCCCAATATGCTGCAGACATAGTTTCCGCCGGCTACACGGACTACTCCGCCTTCAAGAATGAAATCAAAGAGATGTTCTCCTCTGCGATCACTGTTGGCGTCGACTCTGTATCCTCTAGGGCTAACATTAACCATCTAGCCACTCGCAGAGAGCTAGACGTAATGGTTGAGGCTCTCGGAGAGACTGTGCGGAAACACCACGACCATCTTCTCAAAGAGGCCAGAGCTACAAATGAATCTATTAGAGACTGCACGAAGCAACTCGTCAAAGAAGGTGACTCATTCCGAAATGAAATCTATCGCTGCATCTCTAAAATGAAATGGGCCACAGAAATGGATATCAACACCGCCACTCTGAATGCTGAAATGGTAATTAAGACGACGGAAAAGGCGGCCTCCAGAGTTCTCAGGCGCTTGAACAATGCTCCCCTCACCCCGTGCAAGACAGAAGCTACTCAAATCCATGTTGATCAGGGAGGCAATGACCATGATCGTCATGAGGGGGAGAAGAAGACAGAGAAAAAGAAATCGACCTCTGCCAAACCACTGAAAATAGTGGACTCTACTGCAGCCCTATTCTCCAAAAAAAATCATCAGAGCCTACGGGGAAAGGCAATGGTAAAGTAGAAGAGGCATCGCCAAAGAAGGGGTCTAGCTCTGACATATTGGAGGAAATCAATGAAGATGAATACGACGACCCTGATATGGTTCAAGCCCTCAAAGGCGTCTTTGACAGAGGCTCGGATGAAGAAAGGAAGAGCTCCCATCCCCAAAATCGGAGAAGGCTCTTCTAAACTTGCAAAGATACCAGAAAAGACGTCCACGGGTACGTTCGACGCTTTGGTAGGAATAGTCAAGCCAATCCTACCAGAGGGGTCTACCCAGAGGCCAATACTCGAAGAAGACTCCAGAACGCCAGAGTCTGTCACAGTGGGAAGGGTCTCTGAAATTATAGATTCAATGAACAAAATTCCTACGCAGAGGGTGCGTACAGAGCCCGTAACCACTGTCGAAAAGATTCTGTGGTGGCGTTACTCATCCACAGACACAGAGCCCCCTTACAATCCAGAGCTAAMTGGAATGCCCTCTGTCGAAGCAAAGTTTCACTTCTCAAAACTCACCAAGCCACCAGGGCAGGTCTTCTTAGAGCATGTTATTCGCTCACTTGAAACCATCTCTCCGCGCACCATGCTGAAGAAGACCGTGCAGTACACCCAATATACGGTGAAGAGGGATGATGGCAACCTCTATACTTTCACAGATGCTGATCTCCACAACCTGTGCGTGTTTGATCTAATCTTCTTGCACAAGATCCTAAACAAGTACATGGAGAGGAGGTCAAGCTACTCGATTTCTCTCAGAAGGCTGATTGAGGTGATGTGTGCCCAAGTCAAATTCTATAGCCAGAAAGACTTTGACATTGCTATGAGGTTGGCCCAGCCAGAGCTAAAGATCACTCCTCCGAAGAACAGACCTGTTTGCCTGCATAGGTTCCATCCTAACACCATTATCCACAATCCCATCTTTGGGTTTGTTTTCTTGGATAAGGATGAGATCCTAAGATTCTTCGATCCGAAAGAGGCGCACAAGTATTATACAGAGTCCCTCGAATGGGTGTTCAACCTGGTGGTGGCAGAGGTGCAGAAAGGGTGAATAAGGGCGGATGAAGTAACGGACCTTCTGGAAACGATCAAGATACAAGTCTCATTCAGAGAATGGATCTTCAAAGTCTACAAGACGGTCAAGACTGATTTCCAATTTGCGGTAGACGATTATCCAGACTCTGCTGTTGAGTAAACCCTTGTAATAGTATTTGCCTGCACTATCTTTTAATTATTTCAGTAATGTAATTCTTTTTCAGAGGATGAAATTAATCTCCTCTTGTTTTTTTTCATAAGTCAATTCTTGCACCCAACTGTCCAAAATTACTTTTTCATACTTAGGGGGAGATTGTTAGCTCCATTATTTCTATCTTGTAAAAGTATAGAAAAAGTATATCGCAAGTCTTGACAGAAGGATAACTCCACAGAAGACAATAGAGGACTAAACGACAGAAGCCGTTTGATCGAGCAAGTGAAGTGTGACCGAACCTCTGATGTCTCTCACAGAGGTTCTGGAAAATAATCCTCTGTCAATAGAACATGCAAGTCAATTACAGCAGAGCCTCTGAGATGGCTCACAGAGGGTCTGCGGATTTCGTCTTCTGTGAAGTTTCTGTTCCAACAGTTTCCAAAGGTTGTTAGCCGCATATGCTTCTCACATGACTAGGATTTAATCGACTTTATTTGGACGGCTCAGATGAAGACACACGTCAACATCTTGTCTCTAAGGTCGTTAGGAACTAGTATAAATAGCGGATAGGACCTTTGTAATTAGTGTGCTTCCAGTATTGTAATCGTCTAATTTTTCAATTGAATCAATTGAAAAACCATTGGAGCAACCTTCTTGCATTCATCTTCTTCATTGAAATTGTGTGTTCTTGGTGTGTTTAGTATTTCCAATCATTTACTCTGTTTTGCTCTTATTAATGTCTATGGTGCACTTCAATCGTTTTAGAGCTTATTTAGAGTATTAGATTAATATCAAAGTTGAATTTAAGATCCAACATACCATCCTACACCGTAGGAGTATAGCGTTTGTCAGACACTAAAACTATTTATAGCCTTCTCCTATTACCTCAGGTTTTGAAAGTCAATACATTTTTATACACAAAATTAGTTGTCAATTAATTTTAATGTAATCATCAAATGAAATATTAAGCACCTGAAACAAATAGTAGACTATAATGCTAATAAGACACCTTTGTACTTTCACATCGGCTTTGGTCTTACTTTCCTGTTACACCCCAAGCTAAGACGTTAGCCCATCATCGCTCGGTTTCTTCTCTCGAAAGATGTAAAGACTAAAAAATAAATACTGATATGGAAAAGTAAATTCCAGAAAGTAAATTACAATAAATGGAAATATGGGAATTCAAAGTATTGGATATTAAATGACAGAAATATAAATGACCGAAAGTAAATTGCTGGAAATTAAATGACAGAAAAGTAAATTGCAGTAAAGTAAAGACTGAAATGTAAATGACTGAAATATAAATTATTGTTAACTAAATATTATTAATTAATATTAATCTAAGTAATGATGTAAGACTTGTACTTGATAAGATGGAGAAGTCACTAATGAAAGCATGGAAAGAAGAGTTTGACTTTGAAGAAAACTTGCAAGACAAGTAATAAAACTTGCAACACAAGTTTCGTTATAAAGACCGAAAAGGTTACTTGCAAACTCTTAAAAACAGATTATTTAGTCTACGTAAATTAGTCGTGAGCCACAAAGGATGAAATCCAATGTAAAGCAACAGCGATCGACTAATTCGTAACAAAAGTCAGAAAACATAGCGTAACTTGGAAACAAGAACAGAAATGAGATTAAGATTAAATACGAGTACTTGAATTAAACTTGAAAACGTAATCACAACTTCTCAAAAATCGGTTCTTGGTTGGAAGCAAGAAGACTGAAAGCTTGAAACCGAAAACAATAATCTAGAGAACAATTGTTTATAACTCAAAGATTTGAGCATAAACTAATAAGAAGTTAAGTAAAAAAGTGTTTTTAAACCAAGCCTTAAGCCTCTATTTATAGGCTAAGGGAGTTTGTACAATGGGAGCCACCTAATAAGACAAAAGGCTCTTCAAAAAATGGGCTTTGACCGGGCCTAAAGTCGTTGACCACGCAACTTCAAAGGAGTAGCCCAAGGAAATTCGACCCAGGCAAAAGGTGCAGCTCACGGGCTGGTGCTATAGGACTCTGCCACACCTGCTCCTACAGGACTGCTGCAGGATTTGCCCAAAAAATCATCAAAAACCTGCATAAATATGGAATTAACATTAGATATGATATATTACTACTGATATATGAAAATAACATAAAAAGACTCGGCTAAAACACTAATGGGCAAATAAAGCAAGTGAAAATGGTTAATAAAATGATGTAATAAGGTTAATAAACTAACACTTATCACACCCCCCAAACTTGAATTGTTGTTTGTCCCCAAACAACAGAAAATGACAAATTAAAAGACTCAAATTTCTAATAAACTAAAAAAAAAATTGAGCATATGTATTCAATAGCCAAAGTAAGCATATTTTTTAAAATTTTTGAATGAAAGTGTTATGCTCCTGACTTTGTTAAACCCCACAATGAAAAATGTAAAAAGTAATGAAAACAACAAGTGATGAAGAATCAGAAGACCAATGAAGACATCAAGGAAAAATCGACTAAGTCTGGAATTCAACCATTGGATCGATGGATAGTTCAACCATTGGACCGATCGACAAGTTAAACCATTGGACCAATGGACAAGTTCAACCAGAGGATCAATGGACAGGTTCAAAGATGCGATGGAAAGAGCATTCTCATCGATCCTCTGGACAAGCAACACTTAGAAGATTTTCCAGCACTTCATCCAAGCATGCAATGAAGATTTGAAGATAAGGATGAAGTCATCATATCATGAATGACAGCTGGAGATGACAAATCAACAGCTGGAATTCAAGTTTATCTTATTATTAATGTTTATCCATGAGAAAGATAAACTCTATCTATTAGCTAGACGATTTACTAGATGATTAGGTCTATTGTAAAAATAAGGCTTTTTACTCTTTGTTTTACGTTTATGAATCTATAAAGTAAAACCTTTGAAGCTCAAAATTGTTCTTAAACATTCTTATTTTATTCTTGAGACTTCATAACTTTCTTCATTAAATCACTATAATTTGGTTATTCATAACTAGATTATTAATGTTATTGAGAGATCTGGGATCAACAGACTTGATGCTTGATATCCATAGCCCTTCATAAACCTAGCTCCCCCAAAATTAAATATTTCATATTGCCAAACCATAAGCGAGCCTATATTTCTCTAGCTATACTAGATTCAACAGATAGTTTGGGACTTTGAATTGAGTTTTGCATTTGACTTTTTCTTTTTAATGCATGTCTTTTACCTCATCTACTTTTTCACTCCATAGCACAATTTTACTGCTATGCATCTCATATTGAGGTATTTTGGACACTTTGGTCCTTTTCAAATATTCCAGTGTACTTTGACACTTTTTTTAAGCACAAGACATGGAACTTTGTTCCTTTGAATGACTTTTGGTCTTACAGGAGGGTCCCTACATTCCTCAAACTCTAGTTCCAAGAGTTCCAGGAACAAGTACCACAGCTGAAATTCCAGCATATTACATGCCTAAAGATGAAAGAAATTGGGATGAAGATGATAAAGAAAGAGTCAAAACTGACAGAAAGACCAAAAGATTGATAATCATGGCACTACCCAATGAAATCTTTGAATCCCTCGATACATGCTCCACTGCGAAAGAACTTTGGGACGAATTGGCAAGTCAACTGGAAGGAGGAGCAAAGACGAAGAAAAATCGTAGAGCATAATGTCTCAACGATTACACCAACTTCAAAGCCMTYCCTGATGAAYCCATACAAAAGACTTATGATCGCTTCAACACATTGATAAATCAATGTCGTAGAAATGATATCATCAAAACCAAGAAAGAAAACAACGTTTTATTCCTAAAAAGTCTAGGCGATGAATGGACTCCGTTATCCATGTCTCTACAAGCAAACCAAGACTTTGATAGCTGGTCTCTTCATGACGTGTATGGAACTCTTGCAGCACAAGAGAACAACATTATGAAGAAAAAAGTAACCATTGGAGGACCTCTTGCTCTTGCTGCTGATGAAAAAGAAAAATCAAGGACTCCTGTCAAAGAACACAAGAAGAAAGGCAAGAAAGCATTGCTGGTAGAATCAGAATCTGAAGAGGAAACTTCTGAATCAGATGATGAGATTAAAGCATTCGCCAAATCATTGGCCTTGATTACAAAACAGTTCCAAAAGAAGTTCATCAAAAAACCTTACGAACGAAAAGAGTTCGGAAGGGAAAGGTACCAGTCATCCTTTGATAGAAAGCCATCAAAATTTCATCAAAGGGAAGAAATAAGAAATGGAAGAGAAGAACGGGAAGAGAGAAGAGAAGAGAAGAAAGAAGAGAAGAAAGAAGAGAGGAAAGGAGAGAAGACAAAGAAGGAAAGAAAAATGACCTTCGATGCTTCAGATGCGAAAAACTTGGTCACTTTTCCACAGACAGCAAAGGACGATTGATCAAGGACGCAGATTACTATAAGAATAAATACAAGTATAATTCAAGAGAGCGAAGCTTGTTGGCCAAAAAGGAAAATTGGGTGTCCGATTCTTCATCAGACGATGAAGATAAAGCACTCATATGTCTAATGGCCACGTCCAATGCAGAGTCCGCCTCCAACTCTGATGACCAGGTATGTGAGTCTTATTCAAATGAAACCAACTCTATTCCATCTGAACTAGAGTTAAGGGTAATCCAGATTTCAGAAGATTTCTTGAATGTAAAAGAAAAATTAAGTTTTGAAAAATCTGAAAGAATAAAAGCGGAAAAATAAGCAAGTTTCTACAAAAGGTAAACTGATATTCTAACTGCAGAAAAATATGATTTAGCAAAAGAAAAGACTCGCATAAGCACCCTTAAGAAATCAGAAGAAGATAAACTTCTGGAATTGAACAAGCGTATAACTAAGGACCTAGAAAAGAAAACTAAGGCCTTAAAGGAATCTGAGGCAGAGAGAC
>NW_020201157.1:6092-8458 GCF_001531365.2 Cynara cardunculus var. scolymus | reverse complement strand
GCACATGACTGGTGATAAAAGTCAACTATCCTCCTTCATCGAAAAATCTGGAGGCTCTGTGACTTTTCGTGACAACAACAAGGGTACAATCAAGGGATACGACACTCTCATCAAAGGCAATGTCTCAATCAGCAAAGTGGCTTATATCAAAGGATTAAAGCATAATCTATTGAGCATAAGTCAATTATGCGACAAAGGCCTTGAAGTCAAATTTCGCAAAGGTCTCTGCATAATAGAAACAAAGTCAGGAAACCCAATCATCATAACAAAGAGAGAAGGAAACCTCTATCTTCTGGATTTTGAATCCTCTATGGGACAGGACACCCTCTGTCTTGTGTCTCATAAGAGCGATGAAAATTGGCTATGACATCAAAAATTCTCCCACCTCAACTTTGATGCGCTAAGAAAACTAGCCATAAAAAATCTGGTCAAAGGAATTCCTCCTCTCAAATTCGAAAAAGATCATCTGTGTTCAGCATGTGAGTTGGGAAAACTAAAAAGGGCCTCACATAAAACCAAGTCAGAGACCTCCTGCACCAAACCATTGGATATGCTTCACATAGACCTTTGTGGRCCGATATCCACTCAAAGCCTTTCTAGAAAGAAGTATATGATGGTATTGGTAGATGAATACTCCAGATACACTTGGGTTGAATTCGTAATGAAGAAATCAGATGTTCCAAACCTACTCATTGGAGTGATGAAACGACTACAAGTCCTTCTACAACAAAAGTTGGTGAAGGTTCGTAGCGATAATGGGACTGAATTCAAAAATGCCTTAATTGATGACTATCTCTTCAGTRAAGGCATTACYYAAAACTTTTCATCAGCAAGAACTCCACAACAAAATGGAGTAGTCGAAAGACGAAATCGAACCCTTGTGGAAGTAGCAAGAACCATGCTCGCTTCATTGGAGTTACCACTCTCCTTCTGGGCTGAAGCTATTTCCACAGCTTGCTTCACCCAAAATCGATCCATCATCAACAAGAGACACCAGAAAACCTCATATGAGCTTATCAACCACAGAAGACCAAACGTCAAATATTTTCATATCTTTGGGTGCAAATGCTTTGTACTCAATGATAGAGAATATCTTTGCAAGTTTGACAAGAAAGCAGATGAGGGAATCTTTCTTGGCTATTCTTAAACCGCCAAAGCTTACAGAGTATACATCAAGAKGACCAGAATAGTTATTGAAAGCATCAATGTGTCCTTCGATGACTCTACTCCAATGACTTCTGGACAAAATAGTTCAGAACTCGGCCCTCAAAGAAGAGCATCTGATTCATCACTTAGGGTGCGTTTGGTACGCAGACAGGACAGGACGGGACAGGACGGGACAAGACAGGACAGAACAAGACAGGACAGCTGTTCAGCGTTTGGTAAGACATGATAGGACTGGACAGAACTGGTTAAATTGACTAATTTACCCCCAATGAGTCAATCCCATAATTCTAACCACCATGATCAAATTAGTCTACCATACTCCTAAACCCACTTGAGAAACGACATCGGATTCTAAACCCTAAAATCTTCAACTTCAATCAATTTTACAGTCATTGACAATTTCGATTAAAACCCTAAAATGAAATCGAAGGAGATCTGATGAACAATCTTACAAAAGTAGTTCCTATTGCTGCAGATTACCAAAATGAGCTTGTTGTCTGGGTTTGTAAATGCAATCGTCACAAAGACAGCAAACATATGCAATCGATACAAAAACAACAAACAAAGTGCAATCGATAGAAACAACAAACAGATGCAATCGATACAAAAGGGAAATGATTATGTCCAACAATCGACGCCTTTGTGAAGGGGAACGATTGAAACCAGCAATCGATACAATCGATAGAAACAGCAATCGATGCAATCGACGCCTTTGTGAAGGGGAACGATTGAAACCAGCAATCGATGCAATCGACGCCTTTGAAATCGATAGAAACAGCAATCGATGCAATCGACGCCTTTGTGAAGGGGAACGAAGGGTGTCGATTGAAATCGATACGGCCGATTGAAATCGATACGGCCGATTGAAATCGATACCGCCGATTGAAGTATGGGGTGGAAGCGAAGAAGGGTTTTGAGAGGGTAGATAGGTAAAAAAATTCCTGTTCTAGTTAGTTCCAGGGGGTAAGGGTGGACAGGTTTGTCCCATCCGTGTTCTAGCTAGTTCTAGTGAGTCCCACATAAGGCCACACCAAACATAGGACAATTGTGTTATGTCCTGTCCTGTCCCACCCAGTCCAACGTACCAAACGCACCCTTAGCAAACCCAATGAATCAGAGTTAGCTCAATTATTTGAAGACATCTTCGATGAAGAAGTAATCTCTGGACATGAGACCAATGCAAAATCAATCTCAAGAGT
>NW_020201157.1:3612-4722 GCF_001531365.2 Cynara cardunculus var. scolymus | reverse complement strand
TGATCCATCAGGCAAATCTGTAGATGTCACAACTTATAGAGGCATGATTGGATCACTTCTGTACCTAACTGCTAGTAAACCTGATATTATGTTTGTCACATGTCTTTGTGCAAGATATCAAGCAAATCCCAAAGAATCGTATCTTTTTGTTGTCAAGAGGATCTTTAGATACCTTAAAGAAACTCCTTCATTAGGTCTCTGGTATCTAAAGGACTTTGGCTTTGTTCTAATAGCCTACACTGATGCAGATCATGCAGGATGCAAGCTTGACAGAAAGAGTACGTCTGGAAGCTGTCAACTCTTGGGGGACAGGCTGGTAAGTTGGACCTCCAGAAAATAAAATTGTGTCTCAACATCTACAGCAAAAGCAGAATATGTTGCTGCTGCTAGTTGTTGTTCACAAGATCTCTGGATGAAGACTCAACTTAAGGATTATGGTTTTCATTATGATAAAGTCCCAATCCTCTATGACTCCAAGAGTGCCATAGCAACCTCTTCAAACCCAATACAACATTCCAAGACCAAGCACATCGATGTAAGATACCATTTTCTGAAAGACAATGTTGAAAAAGGTAACATAGAAATGTACTTTGTTCCCACTGAGATTCAACTTGTTGACATTTTTACAAAAGCTCTTGATGAAAAACGATTTTTATTCCTAGTCAGCAAGATGGGTATGCTGAATCTCACCACTTAAAGGCAATAATTATCATTCAACCAGTGATCTTAAATATCTCATGGTTATGCCCATAAGTGATACAATATCTTAGCCATAAATTTTCTAAGTTTCCTAAACCAGAGCCTCTGGTTCTAAAGACCAGAGCCTCTGGTTCTAAAGACCAGAGCCTCTGGCCATATAGAATGCCTTAGATTTATTGGCAAAATTTCATCTTTGAAACCAGAGCCCCTGTTGATCCCACATCTCTCAATAACACTTATAATTTAGTTATGAATAACCAAATTATAATGATTTTATGAAGAAAGTTAAGAAGACTCAAAATTAATATATGAATAAAGAACAATTTGAGCTTCTAAGGTTTTACTTTATTGATAATAAAACGTAAAACACTTAAGAGGATTTTTCACATATGCGCGCTTTTTACAATAGAC
>NW_020201157.1:0-1202 GCF_001531365.2 Cynara cardunculus var. scolymus | reverse complement strand
ATTGGTGGGAGGAATTGTCTTTTGAAGTCTGAGATGTTTCGAATCGGTTTGTTGTAGCCCAACATCCTTACGAATCACAGAATGTCCTCGGAGGTTGGTAGCTCGTCATAATTTTCGATTTCGAGCTCTCTTCTTGTTGGAATACATAGCACCTTGGAGATCTTTGCTCGTGAAATTTTGACGGTGCAATGCATGTCGTTTGGTGCGTCGATATCACCCATGATACTGTGACTGGCCTCATCAAATTCACAGTTTTGCTAGTACTGTTGAACATATTTAACAGGTACTTTGGAATTTACCAAGGTGAGAGCAGGGAGGAGAATGCAGTTTTTGAAGAACTCAATTATGATATCGTACCTGTCGTCAAATAGGGTGTTTGTTAGGTCGATCTGGTGATTGTTTGGTTTCATAGGGAGGAAGACGATGGCCCTACTGTCTGCTCCCGTGGATTGAAGGCGGCTATCGTTGTTGTCAGATTCGTGGGATGCGGAAGATGCCATTGCTATGGAGGGTTGCAGGTAGTATTTGTTCGTCAAAAATGAGTTTGCAGGTTATGAAGGCGTAAAAATGGTAATGGTGGGTGGTGTGGGTGACGTTTGAAGTGAGGATGCACTCCAAATATCTTGGTGAAGACGTGTCCCAAAAAAATTTAAAATCTCATCTAATTGGTAGATTAATACGAATTACGAAGTTTTGGTCTTCTAAAAACCCTTGTTGTATAGTTTTTAGTCACAAAAGCTACAATTTTGTATAATTTAAAATTTTGTTTCAATTAAGATGAGTTTTATGGTTAAAATTTTTTTGCATGGAACTAGAGGAGCTCTGGTTATTCATTACAAAAAGAGTGGGAAACCAGAGGAGCGCTAGTTATGCATGATAAAGTGGGTGGGAAACCAGAGGATCTCTGGTTCTTCATGAAATGTTGGATTTGCTTGGTATAGATAATGTGGTTGACAAACCAGAGACTCTGTATAACTTAGTAATCCATGTTCACAAAACCAGAGGAGGTCTGGTAATATAAACATATGTAGCATTTTATAAAACCAGAGGCTCTGGATAGTATAACTAGAGGCTCTGGATGGAAAATGCAAGTTTACTATTGTAAACTTTTGCTCCCCCACAAAGGTTGCATGGAGATATGAAGTGAAATGTAAAAACTCCCCCTTGAAACAATAAGGAGTTTACATTTTGGATGACCAGAG
>NW_020201156.1:70140-74187 GCF_001531365.2 Cynara cardunculus var. scolymus | reverse complement strand
ATTCTCTCTCCTCTCAATCTAATCATCTTCTTGAATATTTTCTTTCTACTTTGATGTTCATCACAATCTATGAAGATCATACCATGTTTGTATGAAATCTGGACTCATCAGAATGGAAGACCTGGTGAGATGAGCCTAAAAAAGTCTCATATATACGGTACATCCGTTGTACTGAGTATATCTGTTATACTCACAGGCCAATCTTTTTTTAAGATTGAAAACAATTTCATTCGTTAAAATTGGATGTTACCTTCCCATTCCTTTAATCTAAAAAGATTAAACAAGTGGATTTTCAAAGATCTACTTACATTTTCATGAATTGACAGCTTAAGTGGAAAATTTCATTCATTCTAGTGTATGATGGAATGATCCTCATTTCATCATAAGGGGGAGTATGTAATAATGAATGAAATATTCATTTCCGAACATTTTAAAGGGATTCTGAAGTAATGATCAAGGGGGAGTAACTTCAAGTTTGGCAAAAGACTTAAAAGAAGTGCGAATGGAGATGATTCCAAAAGATTGTTCCGATGCTACAACGACTGAGAGTTTTGAATGAGAAGATCAATGTTTCAAAAGTTTACCAAAGAGAAAGTTTGTGGTTTGTTATCTGAAGATCCTTTGAAGATCACATCTTGTACATTGTTTCTGATGATTATTGTTCTACATTGCCAAAAGAGAAGATCATCGCGATTCTACATTCGAGGGGGAGAATATTAGAAGACCTTTCTCAACAGATATTTGTCTGAAGATTTCAAGTTGAAGTTTGTTTTTGAAGAAGTCGTAATGTGCTTAAAGTTTCAAAGTTCAAACAAGACTCAAAGCGCATAATTTCTTTCAAGTCTGAATACAAAGGGGGAGAATGTTAGGACTGAAAATCAGTATTAAATTGTAAAAGTCATCGTGTTTGACTTTTTCTTATAGGAGCTTGACTTTGACCTTGTTTAGTAGTTTGACCCTTATAATAGGGTATTTGTCTTGTATTTGTAAGAGAGAGCTTATTGTAAAATTCAGATTACGTAATAAAAGAGTTGACCAGACTTTGAATGTTGACTATTTCTCTCAAAGTTCATCTTATATGTTCTTGAATGTTCATAATCAGATCTGCCATGTTTATGAAGATTGCCTGAAGATTGATCATATTGGACTCACAAAATTCCACATGATTAAACTAATAAAAACATAGGTAATGTGCACCCCTTTCTGGGTGGGACTGTCAACACAATAGCGGCTATCCACAATTACCACGGCCCGGGGACACGCCCGAGTTAACAAGTAGCGTTTACGGACGGAGACTTTATTTGGAAACATACTCCCAAGTACATCAATTTAGCATTTATATCATAGTGCAAAACCGTCAATATTTGATGACATAAACAAATCTTGACTAAACAGTTCTTTAGTCCTGACATAAACAAACCTTGACTAAACAGTTCTTTAGTCCAACAGTTTTATAAATAATCAGTATAGTTTGCATAACTTCATGCTTTTCCCCCGGTTTAAATAAACAAAAAACATTAAAAGTGGGGCCGTGAAAAGTCACAAGTCTGCCGATGAATATCCAAGGAGATGACGTTTGAAGCGTTAAACGTCCATCCTAACCTTCCTAAACAGTCCGAAAACCAATAATTAGATCACCTAACGGGTCTCGATAAAGATAAAGTCAAATTATATCCTATGTAATGCCAACGAGTTTTTATGAATTAAATTTGATACTTATATTATATGCTCTAAAAATAGCCCATAAATTATATATTTTAAAATCAAAGTCCTTGGCACAAAAGGCTGATATTTGGACAGAATGCAGATTCTGTCTCTGGAATTTTTGGTCTCACCAATCACTGTAAAAAGAAACCTTCCAAAAGTCATTTTGTGTCCAAATTTTTATATCATCCATAATAATGAGTTAAACAGATGTTTCTCAAATATCAAGAATTTTGGATGGGTTTAAGGCACTCATTAATACCCTACACTTTGAGTGACACAGTCCCCAAGACAGATTGCACACTCTTCGAGTGACGGCCATTTGGGGTGTCTAAACTCATCATTTTTCAGTGATTTTAACTTTATTTTAAAGCTAACCCATAAGGTTAACTTCCAAAAAAAGAATCACCCATTTTCAATGAGTTTTGAAGAAGATGCGATCGATTTAAGATGCATGCAAGATTCTGTCAACAATGCTCTTTTTGCACCATAATCTTGTATCAAGAACTTGAAGGCTCAAAACTTAATATTTTTGAGTGAGACCAGTTGCATTAGAAAGATAGCTCATCCAAGTGTGTTTTAGAAGAAAAATTAGAACGTTTGGACTTCTATTTTGAAAGATACAGTCGACACAATTGCTAATAGAATATGTCAGATTTCAAAATACATCTTTTCTTGATTAAATTCCACATGCAATGCGGTTTTCTCCTACTTTCTTAGAGTTTGAAGATCGTGGATCATTGATTATCATCTTTTGAAGACATTTTCATGTCTTTGATGAATAATCTCCCCTTTTGAATTCTCCAGAAATTTTAACTATAAGAACGAGAAGTAGGTGTAGAAGAATGAGAATCTTTGTTATAATATAAAGGTAAGATAAGTAGTATAATACCTTTTTCTTGAAATCTTGGATATTCTTCAAGATTGACAGATTTTTAAAGATGCTTGAAGATGAACTCGGCTGGGGGTTTGATTTAGAGAGAGAGAAAGAGATTAGGGAGAGGAAAGGTTTCTTTTGCAAAATGAGGATGAAAAATGAGAGTTTTTCAAAGAATGTGGGGTATTTATATGTGGGATTTAAATGTTGATAAAAGGGCCGGTCTCTTAAGGCCCAAGTCCATAAATAAAAATTTTATTTTTCCTTTAAACAAAATAAAGCCCATGCAATTTATAACAAAAGACAATTTGTCAAATATTGATAAAAAAAATATCATCATTAAATCAAAGTTCCACCTTTTTGGTAAAATTATTTGGATATTCAAATGAGACTTTTATATTTTAATTTGGACTTTATAATATAAACTTTATTATATTGGAGCATTTTAATATATTTGGCATTACATAAGTTAATTTTATTAGTTACCCGTCGAAACAAGGTTTTCTGAACTATATTTTGGGAACTAAGCCAGATCACTTCTAATCAACATGACTAGATCCTAATAAAATATAATTCTAAATATAGAAACATCTTTAAAAGTGCTAACCTGACGCTCCAAAAATGACGGATGTCACACCTGACATCAATGTGCTTGGTCTAGGAGTGATGCACAGGATCTGGAGAGATGGCTATGACACTTTTGGAGTCACAGAGGATAGGGATCTTTTCATATTGAAACCCATAATCCTTTAGCTGGTTTTCATCCAGAGCACTTGTGAACATCAACTAGCAGCAACAACATATTCTGCTTTTACTGTAGAAGTTGTTTTCTGAATGTCCAACTCACCAGCTTGTCCCTGTTGGATCGATTAACTCGGTTCTTGTATTAACCCAATACTCTAAATGATCTATATGACAAACACAGTGCAGCGAAAACAATAATAAGAATCAAATAGAGCTATGAATCAAGCACAATGAAGAACAAGCAGACAATTAATATTAAGAACACACGAGAGAGAAGCTTCAAATGTATTTCAATTGTATTGAAATTAGACGATTACAATGCTGGAAGCGGCGCTGATTACAAAGGAGAAAGCTACTATATATACTATTTCCTAACCACTTGTCTGACGTGACCTAGACGTGTGAAACGATCCAGGCCGTCCAAATAAAGCGTATTACAAAAGTAGTCACGTGATAAGAATGAGTAGCTAATAACCTAAGTAAAACAACAAAGAACTATACTACAGAAGATGTTGTTGCAGACACTTTGTGTGTCATCCCAGAGGCTTTGCGGGATATAACTTGAAAGAGCTTGATCCTTGAGGATCATCTTCCAAAACCTCTATGATAGACTGCAGAGGTTCTGTTGTCTTTGACTTGTATGTTTTCACTACAGAGGACCAGTTGCCAGAACCTCTGTGATAGACAACAGAGGTTCTGTCACTTTTGACTTGTACGTTGAA
>NW_020201156.1:67764-69845 GCF_001531365.2 Cynara cardunculus var. scolymus | reverse complement strand
AATTACAAAATTGTGAAGCTTGGGCCAAACTTTGGTGCAGAGGGATATCAAATTGCAGATTCTGGAAAATCGTCTACCGCATATAGGAAGTCAGTTTTGATCGTTCAGTAGAAATTGAAGATCCATTTTCTGAAGTTGATTTGCATTTTGATCGCCTTCAAGATGGGAGACACTTCACCCCACCTGAGATGTCCTTTGTGCACCTCTGTCGCAGCTCTTTTGAAAATCCATTCTAATGTCTCTGTTGAATATTTGTGAGACTCTGTCGGGTCATAGAACCTTAGTATATCATCCTTGTCCAAATACACAAACCCAAAAATGGGGTTGTGTATAATGGTGTTTGGATGATGCCTAAGCACCCAACCTGGCCTGCTATATGCTGGAGAAAGTTTTAGATTCTTCTGCACTAACCTCATCGCCAGCTCGAAGTCCTTCTGGCTGTAATACCTTACTTGAGCACGCATTACTTCGACCAACCTTCTGAGCGATATTTGATAGGTGGACCTCCTCTCCATGTAGATGTTGAGAACTTTATGCATGTAAATGACATCAAACATGCAGTGGTTGTGAAGGTCGGCATCCATGAACGTATAGAGGTTTCCATCTTCTCTCCTTACCACATACTGAGCGTAGAGCACAGACTTCTTTAGCAAGGTCCTTGGTGAAATTGTCACCAAGGAAGTGATCTGGTGCTCTGAGAAGACCTGCTCACGAGGCCTTGTCAATTTAGAGAAGTGAAATTTTGCTGCGGCAGAGGGGATCCCTGTAAGTTCTGGATCATATGGTGGCTCTGTGTCTATCGCAGAGTACTTCCACACCAGAACTTCTTCCAAAGTTGTAACAAGCACTGTTTTGACTTGAGGTATTGGAATCCTGCTCATGGACTCAAATATTTCAGATACTCTGTCTATTGTGGAAGCCTCTGGCACCTTGAACTCTTCCTCTTCTAAAATTGGCCTCTGGGTCGATCCCTCTGCAAGGATTGGTTTGACAGTTCCATGCAGAGCATCAAACGTACCCGTGGACGTTTCTTGGACTTGTGGAAAAACGATGATGTGGCTTCTCCTTCTCTGTGGTGCATTGGAATTCTGCCCTTCTTTGCCTGAGCCTCTGCCAGAGATATTTTTAACACTTTGAGGAGCTCAGGGTCATCAACATACTCCTCTTCATTAATTTCCTTTGGGGTTTCTATGCTTGATGATGACCCTTCTGTGGAGACTCTACAACTTTGGCCTTCCCTTTGCCTTTAGGCTCTGGAGCCTTTTCCTTGCCTTTAGCAGCTGTACATTCCCCAATCTTTACACCTCTGGCAGGTGCTCTGGCAGGAGTCTTCTTTGCTTCTTTCTTCTTTTCCTCCTTCTCCCCTTCATGACGATCATGGTCATCACCTTCATTATCGTCATGGCTCTGTTTGGCTTCCGCTTTGCAAGTGTCTAGGGGAGCCTTCTCCAACCTCTTTAAAATTTTAGTGGCCGCCTTCTTCATCTTCTTGATGACATCTTCTGCAAGCACAACAGCATGACTAATGTCAATCTCTGTGGACCACCTCACCTTCGAGACACATCTGTAGATCTCGGCTCGTAGGGTAACACCCTATTTTACAAGCTGTCTTGTGCAATCTGTGATCGCCTTGTTGGAGGCTCAGGTCTTTGTAAGGAGTTCGGTGATGGTCTTGGTCACAACATCCCCTAGGGCTTCCACCATAGCATCCATCTCTCTTCGAGTTGCTAGATGATTGATGTTGGCCCTTGAGGTTTTGGTTTCTAATCCATAGGTGACCGCAGAGGAGAACATCTCCTTGATTTCGTCTCTGAATGAAGTATAGTCCATGTAGCCCGCAGAGATGAAATCTGCTGCAAATTGGGCGGCCATCTGTGTGAGCTTTGTCTTTAGTTGCTGGATGGAGGAGGGGTTGAGAGACAGAGCACCAAAAGCTTHTGTGAGATCTTCCTTTTGAAGGACAGAGCTCTGAAGAGTTGAGAGGGTTGACTTGAGATCTGCAGTTGTTGACGTCAACTCCTTCAGAGCCTCTGTTATTTGTGAGAAGTCCTGTGGCACTTGGTGAGAGATAAATAAGCTTT
>NW_020201156.1:64644-66244 GCF_001531365.2 Cynara cardunculus var. scolymus | reverse complement strand
CGTTGAAGGATGAGGTTGGGTTGATTCTGTCCTCCTTGGCCTTTTTCTGGTCTTTAACCTTAGATTTCTCGCCCCTCTGAGTTGCGCACTTCTTCTTGATAAGGCCGACCATGTCCTTGAAAATCAAACTGGCATAGTCCAAGGGAAGGTTAAAATATATCCCATAAACGATAGAGATCATCGCATGGGAGGTTTGATCATGGCTACCCATCTTCCCTGTCAAGCAACAGTTGACAATGGAAAACAAAGTGTCCCAGACAGGGGGTAGGCCTTTGCTCCTGAATTGAGTTCTTTTGGTGATGGGTGTTGCGTATGAATGAAACTCTAGGAATTTGATCAGTTCCTCATCATTGGGGGTTGCAGCATACGAGTTCAATTGAAGATCCTCCAAAGTGGGCAAGTGCAGGGCAGTCCTCAATAAGTCCACATTCAATTCCAAAGGAACTAGAGATTTGTTCACAGGGTGAGAGGCATAACCAACAATGGTTAACCCATAATTGTCAAGGGTTGTGATATAGGCACTGAGAAGAAATTGGGTTATATAGGTTTGAGGGGTGGGTTTGGTGGCGGTTAGGGCAAAATATAATAGGTGATTTAGAAGGATTTGAAGAAGAGGGAAGGTGAAATCGGGAAAACCTGTAGTGGAGGGAGCGAAATAGTAGTTATTAGGTTTCTTGACGAGAACAACCTTTTCGTGCTTGTTCTGAATGAAGGACAGTGCATGGGATGTGAGAGCTTGTGCTTGGGTTACTTCGTTGTCGCTCGACACATTGACGGACTGGGCTGAAGCAGATGAGGACGACATGGTAGCAGGTTGCAGGTTTTGCTTTTGGGAGAACACAAGTTTGCAGGTTCGCTGGAGTGTATTTGTGAGTGGTGAAGGTTTGAATGTGGGGGGAAGAGGGGTATTTATAGGAGGGAAAAATTAAAATGAACCGTTTTAGTTACGAAAAGGCGTAATGAGTGTTTTGGGTTAAAACGGTTCAACAGCTGTGAAACACCGTATTGGGAAGAAGCACGATTGATGACGTGCGCCCCCTTTATTCTGACACGCGCGTGTAGTCTGTAACCCTTATCCACAGAACCATGCGCACCATACCAATAGACAAGAACTATTAAGAGAGTTCTATCAGAGGCCTGACGGTAACAGAGCCTCTATGGTATGTGTCGGGACTTCTTATAAGCTTACACCTTTAATTACCTAAAAAGTTTGTAAATACACAGAGAGATGAGTGCTTGCTCAATTCAAGCTCACAGAGCCTCTGTTAGAAGCGCCAGAGGTTCTGAAGAGTTGACCTCTAAGAACAAGACACTTCAAAAGTTTTGGCACAGTCTGTGGTTTTATTTTCATAAACAAGACTCCCCCTCTGAGCCAGCTTCCATGGCTCCCCCTAGAAACAAAAACCATTTAAAATCGCAAGAAGAAGTGTCGACAGAAGATCCGTTCAAAGAGCCTCTATAAGTGATCACAGAGGTTCTGTGAAAAGACTTCTGTGAACGAAAACATTTTCTTCTTCAAGAGGTTTTATCATTTTAAAAACACATACTCCCCCTTAAACCATGCACACCTCTGCTAGGTTATACCTGTTGAACTAAGAAA
>NW_020201156.1:62409-63400 GCF_001531365.2 Cynara cardunculus var. scolymus | reverse complement strand
GATACTTATCACTCTCAAACCCTGGGGGTTGCTTGACATATACCTCCTCTTTGAGCTTACCATTCAGAAAGGCTGATTTGACATCCATTTGGAATACCTTGAAYCSTCTGTGAGCTGCAAAGGCTAGAAAGATACGAATAGCTTCCAGTCTTGCCACAGGGGCAAAGGTTTCTTCATAGTCAATGCCTTCTTCCTGGAAATACCCTTTGAAAACTAGCCTTGCTTTGTTCCTTACCACTACCCCTTGCTCATCCTTCTTGTTACGGAAAACCCACTTGGTGCCAATAGCAAGTTTCCCAGCTGGAAGAGGTACGAGTGTCCAAACATGATTTCTGCCAAATTGAACTAGCTCGTCTTGCATAGCATCAACCCAGAAGGTGTCTACCAGAGCCTCTGCAACTGTTTTGGGTTCAATTTCGGTTACAAAACATGTAAATAAGCAAAAGTTCGCTGTTGCTCGCGTCCTTACACCCGCAGAAGGTTCTCCTATGATTTGAGATTGGGGATGGCTTTGGGTCCACTTGTTAACATGCTGTGGTGGAACAGAAGGCACAGTTTCTTGTGCAATTTTAAAATGAGGTGGAGATGCAGAGTCTTCATTAGGATCTTAAGCTTCATTAGAGGATGAGACTGGAGGACTTTCAATTATTGGAGCAGCTTCTGGTGGAGAAGCTWCTTGGGAAGAGGTCACAGAGGATGAAGGGAGGGGAGCTTCCTCTGTGAGAGGTGTTGTGGAAGGACTTGCTCTGGATGTTTGATCTGGATGAGCAACTTCTGCAGAGGATCTTTCTAGTTCTTTATCATCTTCGTACCACTCTGCAAAAAGTTGCTCGAGGTCTGGGGTGATTGTAGCATTTGGAGATTTGTCAGCTTGAATTTTCAACTCTTCTGTGAACTTGTCCATTGTTACTTGAAAAGTATCATCAAATTTTACATTTGTGCTAACAACCACGATTTGAGTCCTGGGGATGTAGGCTCTGTAAGCAGCAGT
>NW_020201156.1:37866-61298 GCF_001531365.2 Cynara cardunculus var. scolymus | reverse complement strand
GCTACAGAGCCTCCTTCTTGCTTTAAATACGAAGATAAAAGCTCTAATGTACCAGTCATGTGCCTCGAGCACCCTGAGTCGACAACCCAGGTAGACACATGCTGTGGATTCTGCGATCATACAACATTTAATTTAGGTACCCACTTCCAATTGGGTCCTTTATAATTAGATTGCTTAAGGTATGTCGTAACATCCTTTGGTTTGCCTTACATTTCTTGGAAGAATCGCCAGTGTGTCTCTTATTCACCCCAGAGCTTTGACTTTTGGGATGAGAGACTAAACATGAAGAGTTGTGAAGGTGTGTGGAAAGAGTATGCATGATATCGAAACATTTACAAAAGGAGACATCACAATAAACTTGAATAAACTTTTTATTAAATTCCTCAAAGAAAGGTACATAATTTTTGATTTTAGAGCCCTTCCTAGGTACGGGCTTCTTATTACAAGACTCCTTTCCTATTCTAGGCTCCTTTTTGAAATGCCTTTTAAAAACCTTCTGTATTTGTCCCTCCTTTGGTTTACCTGCACTTTCTGAAACAGAAGCTTTGTTAGACAGAGGCCATTTTTTCTTTTGCTGCCAAGTTGTAGGCTTCTATGTTGTGGAGACAGAGCTTTGAGAGTTACTTTGCTTTGGAGTTTCTTTCTTACCTTTCTCAAGATCACTAGTAGTCTCTACAACTTGTGTAGGACTTGCTTTAAGATCTGAGGCATTTTCATGCTTAGACTTAGCCTTTCCAGAGAGCTCAGAGTTAAAAACGTTTTCTAAAAGAGACTCATTTACAGAGGGCTCTGTGATAAAAGAAGGAAAAAATTGCAGAGCCTCTGCGGACAATTTTTGTTCAAGAGGCTGACCAAAAGAACAGTTTTCTTGAGATTCTGGTTGACCAAACTTCAAAATTCCTATTTGATCCTGTCTCATGAATTTTCTTGGAATGAAATCCTTCTTTGCAGAAGGTGAGAAGGAATCAATATAGTCTTCATAAGCTATATTTTCAAAAAATAAACACGATTTTGTGTCTGGTTCAACCAACATTTTTCTCCTCTTGAAACTTGGCTTAGATTTAGAAATTTTTCTTTTCAAATTGTTTGAGGATCTAAAGGTATTCTCTGGTATTTCTGGTGTGGTTCCAGTTGCTGGAACTCTAGGAATTAGGTTCATTGGAACATAGAAAGGATTATAAAGGAATTCACAGATCCTTGGATGAATATCTTCTAAAAAGTTTACCATCCGCACTTTCCATTAAGGATACTCCTCACGTATAAGCGTGGGAGGTTTCGACTGTGAACCAGTGCTCATAAAAGGAATTGTTGGCTAGATTTGCCATTGAAATAAGAATAAGAACAATATGAATATGAAGAAACTGAATGAAACAGTGAAAAACAGAAAACCTAAGAAAGAAGATTTGTGTTCTTGAACGAATGAAGATTAATATCAAGAACAGAATAAATTGAATTAGAATTCGATTCCTGCTCTGATACCAATTTTTGGATCGATTAACTCGGTTTTTGTATTAACCCAATACTCTAAATGATCTATATGACAGACACAGTGCAGCRRAAACAATAATAAGAATCAAATAGAGCTATGAATCAAGCACAATGAAGAACAAGCAGACAATCAATATTAAGAACACACGAGAGAGAAGCTTCAAATGTATTTCAATTGTATTGAAGTTAGACGATTACAATGATGGAAGCGGCACTGATTACAAAGGAGAAAGCTACTATATATACTTTATTCTAACCGCTTGTCTGACGTGACCTACACGTGTGAAACAATCCAGGCCATCCAAATAACGCGTATTACAAAAGTAGTCACGTGATAAGCACGAGTAGCTAATAACCTAAGTAAAACAACAAAGAACTATACTACAGAAGATGTTGTTACAGACCCTCTGTGTGTCATCACAGAGGCTCTGCGGGATATAACTTGAAAGAGCTTGATCCTTGAGGATCATCTTCCAGATCCTTTGTGATAGACTGCAGAGGCTCTGTTGTCTTTGACTTGTATGTTTTCACTACAGAGGACCAGTTGCCAGAACCTCTGTGATAGACAACAGAGGTTATGTCACTTTTGACTTGTACGTTGAACTTCTGTTGTTGGTCCTCTGTGATCTTCTGTGATAGTTCCTCTTCTGTCAACACTTGCTGTAATTACTTTTTCCATAGGGCGTCGGGGCCCTGGCTGCACTAGCGATTGGCACATAGGGGAGTGGTTGCCCAGCTTTCTCAGATAAGGGTTGACCTTCTTATATCTAGCTAGCCTGATAACAACCCGACACAATGCAGTGGTATTGGTTCCGATTCAACAAAGGTCTCTAATAATTTTATGTATTTTTAAATGCAGTAGCGAACGAATATGTTTATTTTTCAAATGATTCATATCGTCAAGTGCACAAGCAAGCAGATTTGCTCCATCATTCCATTATTGTGTCGGCAGGCCTGGGCGAGCGAGGTAGGCTTAGATTAGAGGGAGGGTGTCTTTTTTATTCCTTTGTCTCGAAACTTCATGAAGAACTCCATTCAGCCGTTCTCATTTACTAAAATGTAAATAAGTGGAAATACCTGCGGTTGTCTGAACGGGGCTATTGACCCGTATCTGACAAAAAGGGTTACATTTCAAGAAATGAGAGATAACAGTCCCTCAAAATTAGGCAGCTTCCAAACGTACTCTTTCTATCAAGATTGCAACCTGCATGATCTGCATCTGTATAGGCTATTAGATCAAAACCAAAGTTATTTAGATACGAGAGTCCCAATGAAGGGGTGCCCTTAAGGTATCTAAAGATCCTCTTGACTGCAGAGAGATGAGATTCTTTAGGATTAGCTTCATATCTTGCACAAAGACAAGTAGCAAAAATAATATTTGGCCTACTAGTTGTTAGATACAAGAGTGATCCAATCATGCCTCTGTAGGTTGTTACATCTACAGCTTTGCTTGATGGATCAGAAAACAACTTAGCTCCTGTAGCCATTGGAGTTCTCATCGATGATGAATTTGAAAGGTTGTACTTCTTTAGAAGGTCAGTCACATGTTTGGACTGATTGATGAAAATTCCTTCCAAAGTTTCTTTTATTTGAAGACCAAGGAAGAAACTTAGTTCTCCCATCATACTCATCACAAATTTACTTTTCATCAGTTCTGAGAACTTTTCACAAAATTTATAGTTAGTAGAACCAAATATGATGTCGTCCACATATATTTGGACAAGTAAAATATCACCTTTATGCTTTTTAAGAAAGAGAGTTGTGTCGATGGTACCTTTTTCGAATCCATTGGCTATGGAAAGGCAGAGATTGTTTCATACCAGGCCCTGGGTGCTTGCTTGAGCCCATAGAGAGCTCTGTCTAGAAAATATACAGAGTCTGGATGTTTAGGATTTTTGAACCCAGGAGGTTGTTGCACATAGACTTCCTCTTGGAGTTTGCCGTTGAGGAAGGCAAACTTGATGTCCATCTGATAGACCTTGAAACCTTTATGCGTTGCATAGGCGAGGAATATTCTGATTGCTTCAAGCCTGGAAACGGGAGCAAAGGTTTCATCATAGTATATCCATTCTTCTTGGAAGTAGCCCTTGGTAACAAGCCTGGCTTTGTTTCGTATAACAATGCCATCTTCGTCCTTCTTGTTTCAAAAGACCAATTTGGTTCCAATAGTCGTTTTCCCTTTGGGTAGGGGCATGAGAGACCAAACTTTGTTCCGCTCAAACTAGAGTAGCTTCTCTTGCATGGAGTCTATCCAGTTTGGATCTTGTAGGGCTTCAGAAATTTTCTTCGGTTCGATCATGCTTAGAAAATTTACGAAGAGGCATTCATTGGCAGTTGCAGATCATGTCTTGACACCAGATGATGGATCACCAAAAATCTGGTGATGAGGATGATCTTTTGTCTACTTGGTGCAAGTTTGAGGTTTTGGAGCAACATGATGCAGTTCATCATTGACTGATGGAACTGTTTGCTCCCCCTCAAAGAGATCATCTCCAGAGTGATGTTGTGGTTCTGAAGACATAGAAGAAGTAGATGGTGAAGAAACATGAGTTTCAGAAAGAGTTGTAACTTCAGCATTGGAGATCTCATGTGTTTCATCAGCTCTGGAAGGTAGTTTTTTATTGGGCGCTTGTCCAGAGACTTCAAAGAGGTCTTCAAATAATTGAGACAATTCTGATTCATTGGGTTTGCGTAGAGATGAATTAGAGGCTCCTTTTGTTAGCCCGAGTTCTGAACTGTTGTGTCCAGTAGTCATAGGTGTTGAATAATCAAAGGACACATTGATGCTTTCTATTACGATCTTTGTCCTTCGGATGAATACTCTGTAGGCCTTAGCGGTTTGAGAGTAACCCATAAATTTTCCTTGATCAACCTTCTTGTCGAATTTTCCAAGATATTCCCTTTCATTGAGTACAAAGCATTTGCATCCAAAGACATGAAAATATTTGTCATTAGAGCGTCCTTGGTTGATGAGTTCATATGGGGTCTTTTGGTGCCTCTTGTTGATGATAGAACGATTCTAGGTGAAGCAGGAAGTAGAGATTGCTTCAGCCCAATAAGAAATGGGTAGCTCAGATGAAGCAAGCATGGTCCTTGTTGCTTGTACAAGGGTTTTGTTCCTTCACTAAACAACTCCATTTTGCTGTGGAGTTTTAGCTGCTGAAAAGTTTTGAGAAATACCTTCACTAATGAGATATTCATCAATTTTGATATTCCTGAATTCTGTGCCATTGTCATTTCCAACTTTGATGAGTTTGCATTGTAAAAGCAGTTGGAGCCTTTTCATCACCGCGATGAGGAGGTCAGGAACATCTGATTTCTTCTTGACGAATTCAACCCATTTGTATCTTAAGAATTCATCAACGAGTATGAGAATGTACTTCTTCCCAATGAGGCTTTGTGTAGAGATTGGCCCATAGAGGTCAACGTGGAGCATGTCCAAAGGTTTGGAGCACGAAGTTTCTGACTTGGATTTGAACTTAATGTGAGGACTGAAAATCAGTGTTAAATTGTATTCGTCTTGAAAGTTAATTTTTTCTATAATTGTATAAGTCATCGTGTTTGACTTTTCTAGATAGTTTGACTTTGACTTGTGACTTTGTAGTTTGATCCTATATAAAGGGTTAGTCTTTGTAATTTTAGTAAGAGCTTTCATTGTAATATCAGTTTACGTAATAGAGTTTTGACCAAGACTATGAAGATTGACTTTTTCTCTCTATCTCCTCTCATTGTGTTCTTACAAATTTATATAAATCTGCCATGGATTCTTACTAGAAGATTGAAGATTGATTCAAGTGGAACAACACTTCCCCTTTGACCAACTTCTATTTGGCTAACTTCTTCAAGACATCAAAATTCAGATGTGAAATTTTTTGATGCCATAGCCAATTTTCTTTACTCCTATGGGAGACAAGGCAGAGAGTATCTTGACCTACAGAAGATTGAAAATCCAGAAGATAGAGATTTTCTTCTCTCTTCGCCTTAATGATGGTTTGACCGGGCTTTGTTTCGATGATGCAAAAAACCTTTGCGAAATCGTACTTCAAGACATTTGTTGTAGAACTAACTTACACTTAATAAGTTGTGTGTCAAGCCATCAACATAAGCGACCTTTGCGATTGATATGTTCTTTTTGATGAGGGTGCCATATCCCTTGATTGTCCCCTTGCTGTTGTCTACAAAGGTTACCGAGCCTCCAGATATTTCGATGAAGGAGGACAACTGACTTCTATCACCAGTCATGTGCCTGGAGCAACCTGAATCCATGTACCATGGTCGCACATGTTGGTCTTGCAAGACAAATTAAGGAGTTTTAGGTACCCATTTGATGATGGGTCCACATTTGTTAATCAAGGATTTGACATCCTCTTTTTCATAAGCCCTCTTGGATTTGGGTTGATTTTTTTTGCCCTTAGCCTTTACAGGCTTGGGCTTCTTTTTCATTTTTTCATGAGATTTAACATTTTTATATCTATAAACATGCTCAGAAAAAATGCAGCGATGGTTTAACATGTGATTCCTCATATTTTGTAAAAGAGTTAAACACTAACAGGTGGGAGTTTTTGGATAAGAGCGTTTAGCAGATTTCTTTTTATTCGATGAACTTGAAGTAAAGGCAGAATGAAAATGTTCTGTCCTAGCATTGGTTGTTTTTACAAACTTCCTATCTAGGGTAGAATTTTTATTTGAAGGGGCAGGCATGGGTTTTACTTCTAGTCTTAGGAAAGGCTTCATCCCTTTAGCTGAAGGAGAAGAAAAATGCAGGTTAGAATTTTCAGAAGCAGGCCACTTTTGTTTCTGTTCAGGAGTGAACTTTATAAAATTAGACCAAAGTTTCTTGCCTTGTGAAGTTTCCTTGGCAGACTTATCCTTTTTCAGCTTTCCTTTTTCTTGGTCTGAAGAATTTTTAGCTTTTATGCATAAGTCTGGGAGGTCAGATTTCATTGGGATTTTCGAAACTTGTGGTTTCTTATCCACAATTACTTCTAGCGATTCACAGATTATTTCATCTTCAGAGTCAGAATCAAGAAAGTCTCTTGCAGATTTCTCAAAATCAAAATTTTCATGTATGTTCTTGGGAGAGAGAGGTTCTGAGGTTGAAGGTTCAAAACAGTCTTTTGGGAGTTCCATCGCTTCTGATTTCTCAGATGAATTTTCAAGGTTACTTGAAATATTCATTGATTCCTCAGATGATGGTTCCTTACTAAGAAATTTCGTTCCATCATTAGCACTTGCTGATGAACTTGTGAAATAGATAACCAGAGACTCTGGTTTAACCATGGGGTTTCCACCGGTCTCTGGTTTTGAGGCATCATCCTTTTCATCATAATTCTTACTTGTGCTACACTCATAAACCACATTTTCAAGATTTTGCCCCAAGAAAATGGTTTTTCCATCGACTTTTACTCTTTTGAAAGTAGCTTTGGGTTTTGGAGAAAAGTCGGGTTTTTGAACACACCCAAGTTTAAAAGTGGATTAAAGGGTGGATTTCTTGTTCTCGATGAAAGAGTCAAGATCAATGAATCTGATTCCTTGGAAATCGGTTTGGCCATTAAGTTTTTCATAGACATTTTGCGCATCTTTGTATTTCTTCATCAAAAGTTCATTGGTCTGAAGCTTCAGATGAAGAATTTCCCACTCTTTTTGAAAGAAATCTTTAAGAGCTATGAAATTTAATCTTTCTGCCCCAGATTCTTTCAAGGCTTTGACCTTCTTCTCTAAATCTTTAGAGATTCACTTGTTCAGATCCATTAGTTTTTCTTCTTCTGAGTTTTTAAGAGATGCAATGCGGGTTTTCTCTTTAACCAATCTAGCTTTTTCTTCTGCAAAAAGATCAGTCTCTCTTTTGTAAAAACTAACTTCTTTTTCTGCTTTTGATCTTTCAGATTTTTTAAAGTTTAATTTTTCTTTTAATTTAAAAAATCTTCTGAAAGTTTTATGACCTTTTACTCTAACTCAGATGGAGCAGAGTTGGTTTCATCGTGGGAAGAATCATATACTTGGTCATCGGAGTCGGAAGTGGATTCTGCATTGGACTTAGTCATCAGACATATGAGCGCCTTGTCTTCTTCATCAAACGAAGAATCGGACACCCAATTTTCTTTCTCAGCCATATGGCTTCTCTATCTAGGATTGTACTTGTATTTGTTCTTGTAATAGTCTGCATCCTTGATCAGACGTCCTTTGCATTCCTTCGAAAAATGGCCTATATTCCTGCATCGGTAGCAACGTAGACCATATTTCCTTCCGTCTCCTCCTTCTCTTCTGTCTTCTCTCCTTTCTTCTCTGTCTTCTCTTTCTTCACTTCTTTCATCTTTCTGATGAAATCTCACCAACTTCTGTCCATAAGATGGCTGATATCTCTCCCTTCTAGAGTCTCTTCTACTGTCTTTTTCATAGGGCTTCTTGACGAACTTTTTCTGAAACTACTTGGTTATCAAGGCAAGGAATTAGCAAATGCCTTGAGATCATCATTAGAATCTGACGCTTCTTCTTTAGATTATGATTCAACTATCAAGGCCTTCTTACTCTTCTTCTTGTGTTCTTTGGAGGAGCTCCTTGTAACCTCATTTTCCCCTGACACCAAGGCAAGAGGTCCTCCAATGGACACCTTCCTTTTCAATATATCTTGCTCTTGGGCAGCAAGTGTTCCATATACATCATCAAGTGACCAACTGTCTAAGCTTTGATTTGCTTGTAGAGACATCGACAATTGCGTCCACTCATCAACGAGACTTTTGAGGAAAAGGACATTATTTTGCTCTTTCGTCCTTGCAATGTCATTTCTACGGCATTGATTTATCAATGTACTGAAACGATCATATGTCTTTTGTATTGGTTCATCAGGCAATGCTTTAAAATTGTATATTCGTTCAAGCATTGCGCCCTTCTGTTTTTCTTCATTTTAGCGCCTCCCTCCAGTTGGCTTGCCAATTCATCCCAAATCTCCTTAGCCGTTGTACAAGCATCCAGAGATTGAAATATTTCATTTGGAAAAGCCATGATTATCAGCCACTTGGACTTCCTGTCTTCCTCTACTTGTTCAATGTCGTCTTCATCCCAATTGCTCTCATCCTTTATCGTATAATAAGCAGCAACTTCTGTGGTGGTACTTGTTCCAGGAACTCTTGGAAGAAGAGTTTGAGGAATATATGGGCCTTCCATCACAGATCTGAGTTGGAGGTTCACCATGCGTATCCTCCATTGCGGATACTCTTCACGTTGAAGAGTTGGAGGTTTGGTGAGGGAACCAACACTGTAGGCAGAATTCCAGTTGGCCATTAAAGAGATTTAGAAGAAAAGAAGAAAATTTTAAGAATGGAAAAAAATCGAGAGATTTGAATACTCAGATTCAAATTGATCGTTTTGATTGGAAAATCAATCAATTTTCTCTGATACCAATTGTAGATCTCAGGTCACTCAATATAACACGAAGATTTATAAAATATTCAGGAGAATATGAAACTTCAAAGAATTTCACTATAATAACTTTGACGAGAAGGAATTGATAAATTACAAGACATATGATAGCTATTTATACTAGCAATCTAGTCTAAGAGATACAATCTAGTGAAAGATGTCTATGAGATATTCTAGGGAAAAGATATTTATCTAAAATTTAGGAGTTATCTCTAACTACCTTGTGTAACCGATTCCAGCTGTCGATGAGTCATCTCCAGCTGTCTTCTAGTTGGTATGTTCAACCAGAAGTCTTTACGTATCTTCTTTTCTTGGATGTCTCTAATTGAACTCTTGTAGAATCTGCTAAGTGCTTATAACCAGAGGGGTGATGGAGATGCATTATTCATCGCACCTATGGACCATTCATCGCATCTCTGGTTCGACTTGAGCACTTAGGTCTTTTCCAGCTCTTCTTCCATCGGTCCTCTGAACTTCCATACTTGTACATTTCTTCGTTACTTTTACAATAAGAATTATGGGGTCTAACAAAAGTACTATAGAAGTACGGTGCCGATCAGAGTCTCCTCGCTCCATACTACCCCTCTCTATTACATTTTCTCTCATCTTAGTGCCCTACTCAGGTACCCCTTGCACCTGAACACTCTCTTCTAATTCTAAACCCTCTCGCACATTTGAGGCATGGATTGATCCCGGGGTAAGTTCAACCAGTTCTGGTTGAACTATAGGATATATAACTCTCATATATTCTAGCACACATGGAGAAATCTGATCCGCAAAGGCAATCAACTCAGTTGGTATATTCATTATTGAGTCGAGGTCTTGAACTTAAACGTGTGGCCTTATATGTTGCATCTTGAAAGACGGGCCAATTTCACTTGTTTCTCTGGCCGGAATTTCGTCATTGGCGTGCATCATCGCTTTGATTATAAGTTGAAGAAACCACTAAAATGGTACGAACTTCCTACTTTTGAAGGAAATCATTTCGCATGAACCAACTCTATGAGATCATTCCAAAATCAACATAGTGAAGTTGTAGTTGCGGTTGAAGACGATCCCATGAAAGAATTTCAGGAATGGGCTGCTGCATGTGTCGATGCCCGCAATTTTTGAAGTCAGGCACCGGTTGAGAATTTAAAAGAGCAGGTGACATACTGAAGGTAGGAAACACCTTCGAAATTGTGACAGATTAGTTAAATCTTGCGAGTATCCTAGTCGTCTGATGTCAGGACATAATTCTTCGTCAGAAACACAGTCATCAAACTGTTGTGATCCAGGAACAGCAGTTGGGTTTGGCAATTATATAATTCTCCGCAGCCTTTTAAGAGTCAGTCGACTCATGAATTCGTCCACGTGCCCTTCGAAATAAAGATGGTCTCCTTCTTTTGACAGAGTAATTGTATGCCATAATTGTTGCAGGTAGACCAGAGGTACTTCCGCCGTAGCCGATAAAGCATACACAATCGGATATCCTCATAAAATTTCATGGATTATGGGGTATTCACAAGGCATGTCGAAGTTCAAATGGTGGTTATTGGGTTTTATATCAAGGTATAAGTATTAAGGAAAAATTGTTTCATCGGGAATCGGGTTATTTTGTGTCTTGGAAATATTGTCTGATCTGACCGAGGGGATATGGGTTTCCTCGTCAGATCCTTGTGGGTTTTGAATGTTTACCTCAATCATTTTTCTCTAAGGAAGAAAAAATATTAGATCCGCAAATGAAATAATTTCTCACACAATATCCAAACATGACACAAAAACCTAACACTATAATTTGCCAAAAATTACTGACTTTACTCAAAAACTAAGAAAAATTCGATATGGCTTTTTCGTTCAATTCAAAAGAAAAACATACTAAAAAAAATAACAACTCAAAGAAAAAATTTAAGAAACTACACTAAAAAAATTACTAGAACTAACTAAAAAAACTTTATCTACGAAAAAAAATACAAAACAAAAAAAATACCAAGACTAAAAAAATTATCCAAAAAAAAAAATCTAACAGTAAACTAATAAAATACTAACGAAAAAATCTAACAACTCGTCCGGATACCTAATCCGGACATCAAGCTTAACGGATTTTCAGCCGGAGTTCATCTCCGGTGACCTCTCCGGTAAAAAACAAGCAGAATCAAGATCAAAAACTCAACAGTTCAAAATCAAATCAAATCCGATTAAGAATATTAAGATCAAAATCAACTCAAAGACCAAAACCGGTTAAACAAACTTCCGATTAACCTAAAACTAACATTCGAAAGATCAACAACATTCCAAAATAATTCCAATAGGAGATCTTATTAGTTCTTAAGTCCAAAATTCCAGATTATGAATGTTCTTAACAGTTTTAAGATCAAAACCTAGATTTTATGATACTTAAGTTTTATGATTCACGATTAGGGTTAATATGTTCGTTTTAAGTCCAAAAGTGATTCCACGATTCACAAACCTTTTAAAGTTCAACAAACAGTCCAACGGTGTACTAATTAGGATTCAAAGAAAATGTGAAGAAGAAGAAGAAGAACAATGAAGATAGTCCGGAGAAGATGAATATCGATGAAAGCTTGAGCGAATTCGTGTAAATAGTAAAGAATGAAATGAATTCAGACAAAGACTTATATAAGTGATCAAAGACCCTTCACAATTGTATCCAAACAAAGTGTTGTTCAGATTGAAGAATCATCGGACAAAGGGTTGTCCGGATTCAACTCAACAAAACAAACCAACTCAAGGAAATCGATTGAAGTTTTGAACGGATAAGCTTATCTCCGGATGACTCTATAACCGGATTACACCATCTCTGGATGATACTATGACCGGGTATGAAACAAAAATAATCCAAGTCAAACTCAATGATAAGCAATATGCACAAGTCTTGTCTGGATAGACCTGAGTCCGGACAAACCTTTGACCGGATAACAACAAAGATATATCCAAGTCCAAGTAATATTTGATTTCATCCGGATGTGAATTCATCGGATAACCTTTTGTCCGGATTGACTCTTAATCGGACATAGCTTTGTCCGGACATGACTCTCTCCGGACAATACTTCATCCGGATGGAGTCCTTATCGGACAATGCTTTGTCCGGATTCATACTTAATCGGACAAATACTTATCCTAAGAATTCACAACCTTCAAAAAATTAGATATTAAGCAATACTTGTAAAGAAAATAAAGCAGTTATTATCATACATATTTTTTACCCCCTAGGAAAATGAATCAAAAATTAAGAACAATGTTCAACACTCCCCCTCAAATATAGATTCCACAATCAAAATATTTTCAATCACATTAAAAAAATGAAATATTGATTTACATTTGAAAATACAGATACTTTGAAAAAATGTATTTGACTTAAATCAGTTCAATAACTGAACAAATTTTAAGAAATATTCAAAATTTCAAATTCAGCATTCCTAACTTAGATACTAAAAAGCTGAAGCGTTTTTCATCTAAAACTTTTGTAAATAAGGCAACAAGCTGATACTCTGTATTTACAAAATAAAATTCAATAGTCCCTTTTTCAAAATGATCTTTTATAAAGTGATACCGGATATCTATGTGTTATGTTTTGGTGTGTTGAACAGGATTGCAAGAAATAGCAATAGCACTTTTTGAATCACAATAAATTGTAATTTTGTTGAAAGAAAAACCGTAATCTTTGAGTTGTGTCTGCATCCAGAAAACTTGAGAACAACAGCTAGCAGCAGCTACTTATTCTGCTTCTGCGGTAGAAATGGACATACACTTTTGTTTCTTTGAAGCCCAGCTTACGAGTTTATCTCCCAAAAATTGAACATGACCCAAAGTGCTTTTTCTGTCCAACATACACCCTGTGTAGTCTGCATCTGAGTAAGCAGTCAGTTCAAAACTAGTACCCTTTGGATACCAGAGTCCAAGATTAGCAGTCCCTTTCAAATAACGGAAAATGTGTTTAACAACACTTAAGTGGGACTCCTTTGGATTAACCTGATATATGGCACAAAGATATGTTGAGAACATAATATCTGGTCTATAAGACGTTAAATACATTAAAGAACCAATCATACCTCGATAAGTTTTCTGATCTACAGCTTTACAAGAAGGATCAGCATGTAGTTTTGAACCAGGAGCCATAGGTCATTTTATAGATGAACAATTTTCCAAATTAAATTTCTTCAAGATTTCTTAAATATATTTTGTTTCACAAATAAAAATTCCTGAAGATAATTGTTTTACTTGAAGACCTAAAAAGAAGTTCATCTCACCCATAATGCTCATTTTAAATCTAGAAACCATCAAGGCAGAAAAGTTTTTGCAGTATTTATGATTCGTAGATCCAAATATTATATCATCAACATAAATTTGTATCAAGATAATGTCAGACTTTTCCTTTTTAATAAAGAGGTTTGTGTCATTATTACCTTTTGAGAAGCCTGATGTTACAAGGAATTCTGATAAAATGTCATACCAGGCTGTCGGGGGTTGTTTTAGGCCAAACAAGGCTCTGTCAAGGATGTAGACATGATCAGGCTTTGACTCATCAACAAATCCTTCTGGTTGAGCAACATAGACTTCTTCTTTAAGAAGAGCATACAAGAATGTTCGTTTGACGTCCATCTGATAAACTGTGAAGTGTTTGTGTCCAACGTACGCCAAGAACATCCTGATAGCTTCAATTTGTGCCACCGGAGCAAATGTTTCATCGTAGTCGACATCTTCTTGTTGATTGTATCCTTTAGCGACAAGCCGACCCTTGTTTCTAACAACAACAACTCCATCTTCATCTTTCTTGTTTTTGAAAACCCACTAAGTACCGATAACCGTTTTGTTTCTGGGACGAGGAACCAATCTTCAGACCTTTAAAGCTTCGAACTGATTCAGATCCTCTTCCATCGCGATTATCCAATCCGGATCTGCTAAGGCTTCAGAAACCTTAGACTGTTCAATGTTACTCAAGAAAGTGGAGTATAAACACTCATTGGCAGAAGCAGACCTAGTACGAATAGAATCATTTGTATCACCAATAATTTGAGTTATTGAATGATCTTTGGTCCACTTGGTGCTATGAGATAAGGGAATGTATGAAAATTGTTCTGAGCTACAGGTTCGGGTGAAGGTTCAATATATGGAACTGAAATAGGCTGAAAATCTGGCTGAGGTAAAGTGTTTTCATCTTGAATGACTGAAACCTCTAGCAGATTGATGTTCGAGCCGTCTTTGCAACGAACTGGACAATTTGGTTTTTCCATTTCAATCTCTTCATCCACATCTTCAGACATTTCTTTAGTTACAGTAACTGGAACATCAACAGATGGACCAGATAACTGTTATTCATATTGAATCTAATTATCATTCCTGGAAAAAATGTTAGACCTCATTAGTTTTGTTATCAAAATAATCATCATTAAAGTTTTCAAACAATGAATCTAAATCAGAAACATTAGGATCGAAAAAGGAAGACTCATTAAGATTTGCGTTCCGCGAAGTGTTAATTATCAGCCCAGGTCCCGAACTGTTTTGTTCAGAAGCCACTTAAACCACTTCATCAAATGAAACGTTTACGCTCTCGTTCACAACTTTCGTTCTCTTGTTGTAGACCCTGTAAGCAGCATAGGTTTTAGAGTAACCAATAAAGACAGCTTCATCCACCTTGGCAGCAAACTTACCTCTGTCCTCTTTGTCATTCAGAAGAAAACACATGCAACCAAAAACTTGAAAAAATTTGATATTAGGTATTCTTTTATTTATGAGTTCATATGATGTTTTACCAAACCTTTTGTGTATGAGGGATCGGTTCTGGGTAAAACACGCTATATCAACTGCTTCAGCCCAAAGAAATAAAGGAAGCTTGGAGAAAGTTAGGAGTGTACGTGCTGCTTCCACTAGTGTTCTATTTTTTGCTCAACGACACCATTTTGTTGTGGTGTCCGGGCTGCCGAGATGGTATGAGATATACCATGAGATTCCAGAAATATACCGAGAGTCTTATTCTTGAATTTTATTCCATTATCCGTTCATATTTTCGGAACTGATAATTGTAAATTAACTTGAAAGATCTTCAAGAGAGAGATGATTGACTCTGTAGCTTCATCTTTAGACCTTAGGAAATGAACCCATGTGTATCGAGAGCAGTCATCAACAATGAGTAATACACACTTCTTCCCGTTGATACTCTGAACTCTCATAGGACCACAAAGATCCATATGAAGTAGATGTAGAGGACCTTTGGTATTGAACTTTGTCTTGGTCTTGTGAGAAACTCTCTTCATTTTACTAAGTTCGCATGCTCCGCAAACATGATCTTTATTAAATTTCAGCTCTGGAAGATCTTTCACCAAGTTGTCACTAACCAACTTGTTCAGATTTTTAAAATTCAGATGAGAAAGACGCCGATGCCACAACAAGTTTTGCTACAAGAAAGCCTTGGATATCAAGCAGATTTCAGCGTCCACTTGTGCATTTAATAAGTCAATCGTGTAGAGATTTGATTTTCTAGATCAAGCGAGAAGTTCCTTACCATCAGTAGTACGGACACTGCACCGGTTAGCTTTAAAATAAACTTCCAGATTTTTATCACAGAATTGACCTATGCTAAACATATTATGTCCCAGTTTTTCGACATACGACACTTTCTTTATTATTAAGTATCTAGAAATTACGTCACCATATCCAAGGATAGGCGTGTATTGATCATTACCAAACCTTACCGTGCCACTAAAAGATTCAACAAAATTAGAAAGTAATTATTTCCTACTAGTCATGTGGTTAGAGCATCCAGAGTCTAAGAATCACACATGCCGGTTTACCTGCACATTGAATTAGTTGGATTTAGGTATCCATTTTAGTATGGGTCCTTTCATATTAGCCCGAGTTGGTGGTATGCTGTAACTATCGAACCAACTTTTTTGAAAATAATTTTCTTTTTCATGAAAGAAATATCAGAATGTATAACATGATGAGCATTAAAAGAAGTAAAAGGCACAAGCTCATCCCATCGACAAAAAGAACAACTCATTTTGCTTTTCTTTACATCAAACATTTCACTGAATGAGTATTTCTTTACAGTGTTATTCAATATAGAACTTGCAAAATGTTTCTTTCTTTGTTGATTTGATGATTTATGTGTATCTACAGACGTAGATCCTTTCGCTTTCCAGACACGCTTAAACTTCAATGAATTATCTGAAACATGAAAAATAAAATCATCAGAGATTTACGATGAAATTTTTGTTTCAGATTTTTCTCAGTACTCTTCTTCTATTTCTTTAAATTTCTTTTGGTTTTATTTATTTTGTAATACACATTCTCATAAACAAGTTTTTCTTTAATGCTTTTTTCACAATCTGAAGCGCTGTTAGAATCCACAGTCTTTTCATTTTTAAAAATAAACTCCTCATGACTTGGCAGTTGTTTAGAAAAATCAAACTGATCAATCTCGTTATCCAAGAAAGAATCCGAATTTAATATTTCTGAAAAATTAACCTCTTCATTAGAAAAAATTAAACCTTCAGATTCAGAAGCGTCACTTGAAGAATTAGAACACGAAAAATATTCAGAGTCAACATGTTCCTCTTTGACCTTTGAATTTTCAAAACTTTCAATTTTATTCAAAAATTCTTCTTTTTTGCTTTTGAAACGAAAGTCTTTCTTCTTTTAGAACACTTTCCAACTGAACCACTTGTTTTTCTAAAACCAAAGGTGGAGTATAACGTTTTGGTTCAGTTGGTTTTGATTCAAGTTCTGCTTTTGAATAGCTGTGAAAGTCTATAGAAAGAGCAGGACTTGAGTTTGGTAACTTTCATTTAGTTTGGAGTAGTCAAATGGAACTTGCATTTTGTCCTTTCTTTTTCTATTAGATCTTCTTGTTCTTCAACTTCATCAGAAGATTTTGTAAATTCAATTTGAAATTCAGGACCAAGGTCAAGATATTCAAATTTGTACAAAGTTGGAGTGAAATATAAAGTCTTTTTTAAGCAATTCGGATTCTCATGGCCTAACCCTTCCCGAGGATTAAAAAATCTTGTTTCGGTAGGCTTGTTTAGAAAAATAGTTTGGTCGGTTTGCCCTCTCTTATATGACTTCTCTTCTTTGGCCTTCAGTTTTTCATTTAAAATTTTGTTTTGTAAGGTAAGAATATTGTTTTTAACAATCAAATCATCATATAATAATTCTAACGATTTATACTTCTCATACGAATCAGATAATTCTGCTTTTATAATATCTGATTTTTCGAAAAAATATTTGCTTTCAGTCAGCAAAGATTGAGCCCAATCAAAATTTTCAGCATTTTCATCGATCAGTTTAAAGCATTTTTCTTGTTGCATTTTAAGATCTTTTTCAAGAATAGCAATACGATCTTTTGCAGATTTTAACTTTTGCTAAAAATCCTAAAGTTTGAGCATCATTTTATGCATATGTTCCATGCATGAATTTTCCAATACCTCATCACTCGATTCAGCATTCTCCTCTTCATTATCGGATGAATCTGTTTCAGTTCTCACCATTAGACAGATATGTGCAACAGCCTCTGACTCCTCTTCCTCATCAGTTAGATTAAGCCAATGATCATCCTCAGCCATCAGTGCCTTACCCGCATCCTTTTTCTTGGAGAGGAGGAATTTATTCTTGTAGTAATAAGTATTTTTCGACATTGGTTTTCTACAATTTATAGCAAAATGCCCCAACTTGCCACAGTTGTAACACTTTGTGTTCTCGTCAGCCACTCCCTTCACAAACTTTTTCTTCTCTTTAGGTTTCTTTTCAAACTTCTTCTCATATCTTTTCTCTTCGTACTTTTTCTTCTCACCAAATTTGTCTTTGAAATCATATTTCGACCCAGAAGAGAATCTATAATTATTGGAGTGCGGTTTCTTATAGAATCATGTCTGGAAGGCCTTGTTCAGCATCACCATTGCTTGCTTAATCTCCTTCATGTCAGAGTCAGAATCAGAATCGTTGTTGCTTTCAGATGTAGAAGATTCACTCGTCTGAATAACTTTCTTCACTTGCTTCCCAAACTTACTCTTGCCTTTCTTCTCAGATACAAACACCAAAGGATCATTAACTTCTATTTCCTTCTTCTTCTTCATGTCTCTGACTTCCAGCACATCTTCTTCATTTTGCTTCAGAGTTTCATAAACCTCATGAACATCAATATCAGATAAAGATTTGTTATATCTGATATTAATCGCAATCAGTTTCCATTCTGGTTGCAAATTACTCAAAAACTTGACATTAATTTCAATCATTGTCTTTGTAATGTCATTCTTTGTCAGCTCATTGAGAAGTCTGGTCAAACGATCATAAACATCATCAAGACTTTCACCTTCTCTAGCCTTGAATTCTTCATAAGCAGTGATACAATTTCTAACCTTCAATTGAGTTCCCACTTTAGAACCCATCATCATCTTCTCTATTTGTTTCCACATGTTGTTACCAGATGATTTATAACTATTAATGCTGGTATAAATATCATTTGTTAGTGCTTGCATCATTTAAGATTTACATAATAATCTGCATGTGCTCTCTTCTTTTCACTAGCAGTGTATCTAGACTTCTGTTTTATCACAGGCTCAGTCAGTCTATTCTGTTCAGGAATAACAGGAGTTTCCCTCCAGAACACAATCAGTCCTTCCATCAAAGATTCCATTATTAAGTCACCTTCCTTTTGCCTTTCAATAAAGTTGAGAAATCTGTCTCTTCACTAGTTATAGCACCTCTGAACAGAACTGGTGGCTTTGTATCAGTTCCAATTGCCATTGCTTCTTTGGAACTCATTTTTATCTGATTTTTGAAATAAGATCTATACAATTCAAGATTTTGATTAAAAAATTAATATCCATTAATACTTCAAAATTCACACACAAATTTCTTTTGCATACAAACTTCGGACAACTAATCAACACTTAGAAAAAAATTCACACTATCAAGCTTATCCAGATTGGGAATTCGGACAAGTCTATTTGGATTGAGACTCCGGACAACAAGGATATGGTCAAGACTAAGATTGAATACGGACAAAGTGTCTCTAGATTTAGTCTCCAGACACTTAAGAAACTTAACAAAATTCAATAAATAGTCAAATACGGTCAATTGTAATACGGTCAACAATCAGTCACCAAAAGTCAACAACCAATACGGTCAATACTTGATATGGTCAAAGTACAATCCAGTCAACAAAGCAATACGGTCAACAAAGTTAACACTAAGCACTTAATCAAATTTCCAATCAAATTCAGACAATGAAGTCACCGAATATCAAACAATACGGACAAGGTGTTGAATGGATATCAATCAATACGTACATTGAACCGGATTCACACTTAATCACAAACAAGAATCACAAATCGGACAGAATCCGGACAAGACTACATCCGGATTATAACAAATGCGGTTACAACTTCAACTGGATATCTTCAAAGACAAAGACATATTTTCTCAATGATTCAAGCAAAAATGGATCAAAAACTGAAAATTTTATGGATTTTAAAAGAAAAGAAAGTTTTCAAAAACTTCAAAATTTCATTAAAACACCCAAAATATTGATTAAATCACGAAGATCTGTGAATAACAATGAATCAGTATATCAAATTGCACACAATAATCCAAGTTTTAACAAAGAAATCGCTAAGTTTAAGAGATTTGAGATGAAACAAGATGAATATATCGATAAATGCTCAAGAACACTCGCCTGATGAATTTGCTAAAAAAATCCAGAAATTTGTGTAGAAATTCTTGAAATTCGTGCAAATGCTTTAACCGAAACGCTGCAGTTTCACTCTGATACCAATTGATTGACCCAATAATCTCCAAATTAGATAAATCTTGATAAGAAAAATAAGAATAGTAGAGAGAATTATAACTCAAATGATTTTGTATTGATTTCTTCAAATGATTACAATTACTCTCACTAATGACGATTAGCACTAATTACAAGGAAAAGCTACTTATTTATACTACGAAAGCATTAAAGACAATAGCAATTATATAATGGAGAAACAAGCTTGAATACAATCTTTTAAGCACAACTTTGAACCCAACATAAGCCTCCAGTTCTTGCCATTTGAGAACATCCACAATTGCGCATAAGGATGTTACACTTTCTTGACAACTAGGATAAAAAGTTAATGCAATCTATCAGGAATGGACCTTATGTCAAGTATATTGACATCCTAGCTCAAACTATAGAAGATGGTACTATTATTCTTGCCAGAAAATAGAAGAATGATCCTATGTTTTACAGTGATGCTGAAAGGAAAAGGTCTTTGTTGACAAGAAAACATTGAATTACATGCTAATGGCGATACCGAATGAGTTTTTTAATAGAGTGGATAGTCGTGGGTCGGAAAAAGTGTAATATTATGGTTGTTATTTCAAGTGTATGTAAATATGTTTATGTAAGTATGTGTGTAATATTTTATAGGTTAATTTAAAATTTTATTTTAAATTAAGAAAAAAAGGGAGGTCGGCTGGTTATTGCCGCCCACCACCTCTCCTTCTTCTTCTTTAGGTATATATATATATATATATATATAAATTTTGGGGAAGAAAAGGTATACACACATACTATATTTAGAAAGTTATTCTCTGAAGAATCAGAGGGATTGCACAGGAAGAAGAGAATTTCAAAGGCTTTGATTCTCGATTTCTAAAGGTGAGTGTATTAAGAGCTTTGGATATGAATTGCTTACATATAGTTTGATAAGCATTTGGAACTGGTTATCATGAATTTTGTTGCATTTTATGAGAGTTCTTGTTTAAACCGTCCAAGTGTTGTCCGGATTGAAATCCGGATAATTAAACCGCTCATGCCTTGTCTGGAGTCATCTAAATCGGCCAAGAGGTGACCGGATATCAACTAAACCGGCCAAGAGGTGAACGGATATTGTGTAAACCGTTCAAAAGATAAGTGATGTATTGACCGGATTGTTTTAAACCGGTCAAAGGTTGAATCATGTATTGTCCGGTTTAATTTAAACCGGTTAACATTACAAGTGAAGTATTGTCCGGATGTGTAATCCGGACAAAGATGTTAACTAAAATTCAAGTGTTAAAGTTGACCGGACTTGTTATCCGGACAAGATTGACTGGACTTCAAGTCCGGATAAAGAGATAGAAAGTTATTGAAATGTTTTTGAGATGAAATGGCGGTGTAACCGCGAGAGAGATGAAATGGCGGTGTAACCGCGAGAGATATATAATGGCGGTGTAACCGCGAGAGAGATGAAATGGCGGTGTAACCGCGAGAGAGATGAAAGGACGGTGTAACCGCGAGAGAGATGTAATGGCGGTGTAACCGCGAGAGAGATGAAATGGCTGTGTAACCGCGAGTGAGAAACATAAATATGTTTATATTTTAGAACAGGTTTGATTCTAAACTGATGTTTTGGAATGTATATTGTTTGTATGAGATATATACACTCACTAGACCTTTTGGTCTAACGCTCAGTTATTGGACTAACATGTTTTGCAGGTCAGCATACTTTGCAAGATAAGGGCAAAGGAAAAGTATAAATGATGATAGTAGTTTGTTCGTATATGTATTGAAGATACATTTTGTTTGTCCATGTTTTGTAATAATACTGTTTTTAGTATTATGAGTATGATGATGTGAATTGTATGTATATGGGATTATGAGGGTTGTCACAGTTGGTATCAGAGCCTTAGTTTAAGGTATCTGGGTATTTGTGAAATACTTAGACTTAAACTAGAAGTGTGGAAAGTTATGATAATAGGTTTCACTGGGTCTATGAACATCGGAATATGTTATAGCTGAAACTATTGTGAGAAAGATAGATTATATATGACTGATATAATATGAGTATGAGTAGACGTGAGGATAAATGTGTTATTATGTTGTGATATGAGAATAATCATGTGTGTTTAAATGTGACAGAAAAGGTTACATACTGAGAAATGGCAGATAATCCCAATCAATCAGAAAGGACCTCTACTGGTTATGGAAGAGGTAGAGGAAGAAGAAATGTAATGCACGGAGAGGATCCAGAAAATGTAATAGAAACACGAATTTGTAGCAGAGGACGAGGAAGAGGTAGAGGTATCAGACAAGAAACTTGTGGGGAACAGGAATTGTCGGCCCAAGAAAGTTCAATGTCTGGTCGTGGTCGAGGAAGAGCAAGGGGTGGACATAATGTTTCTGACCCCGAGTATATTACTCAAGATATTTAGGCAGCAGAGCTGGGAAAGTTTTAGGAAAGTTTGGTAAATTTGTTAAAACGTACAAACCAAACTAATCCAAATGTGGTAAGAAATTCCGATCAGGAGGAAGCCGGAGCTAGTACACCGGTAACTGGTACATCTGTACCCCTTACTTCGTCCTCAGTGCAAAAGGGAGGAGATATAAAGATTTTCTTGCTTGTAAACCTCCTAAGTTTTCTGGTGAGCGTGATCCTGTTAAAGCTATATGTTGGCTTAAGGAGATAGAGCTGAGTCTGCAAATCAGTAAAAGTGCAGAAGAAGACAAAGTTATGTTTGYTGTATCTCGTTTGAGATCAAGTGCTTTGTATTGGTGGGAAGTCTTGTCCAGTTAAGATCCGAACATTCTGAAGACCATGTTGTGGGAAGAATTTATGGTTAAATTTAAAATGCAGTATTGTCCTGTAGGTGCAGTTCGAAAGTTGGAAGATGATTTTCTTCGTCTTGAGCAAGGAAATATGTCAGTCCGCCAGTATACAGAAGTTTTCATGGAACAATCTAGGTTTGCTGAAGCCTATATTATATCTGAAAACAGTAAAGTGAGAAAGTATATCTGGGGATTGGAATCGAATATTTGAAAGTATGTGATATCCAGAAATCCGACAACATTTCAAGCGGCAGTTGATGCTGCTGAAATATTGGAACAGGATATTAACCGGCAACCGCAAGAAAGGGTTGGGGAGAAAAGAAAAGGGGAAACTACAGTAACTGAGTTCCATAGACTGAGGTTTATGGAAAATGTGAATCGACCAGTCTCAAGGTTTAATGATAAGGCGTGTACTCGATGTCATAAAATACATCAGGGAAATTGCAATACAGAATCTCGAGTATGCTTTAAATGTCAGGAACCTGGACATATAGCTCGAGACTGTCGGATGACGCGRAGATGTTTTACTTGTAATTCATCTCAACATATAAGTGTTGATTGTCTGCAAGCAAAGAATCGAGGGTTTGGTTTTGCTGGAGGTCGGGGATATGGATATTCTGGGGGTCGAGGATCTGGGTATGTGCCAACAGGTCGTGGACAAGTGGATAATCGTGTTAGTCCAAGTGGACGGGGAGGGACAAGACAGACAGAGGTTAATGCAAAAGGGAGAGCCTTTCAGATGACGAGAGGCGAGGCAGAAGAACACCCTGAAGTGGTGATAGGTACATTCCTTGTTAATTCTGTATGTGCCAAAGTTTTATTTGATGCGGGTGCAAATCGTTCATTTGTGTCACCATCATTTGCTAACTGCGCACATTTAGAATCTAAAGCGTTAAGTGAAGATCTAATTGTGGAAACAGCAAACGATAGTGAAGTTGTGGTTAAAGAAAGAATTGAT
>NW_020201156.1:36209-37843 GCF_001531365.2 Cynara cardunculus var. scolymus | reverse complement strand
GCTCAGTTGTTGGACTAACCTGTTTTGCAGGTCAGCATACTTTGCAAGATAAGAGCAAAGGAAAAGTATAAATGATGATAATAGTTTGTTCGTATATGTATTAAAGATATATTTTGTTAGTCCATGTTTTGTAATAATACTGTTTTTAGTATTATGAGTATGATGATGTGAATTGTATGTATATGGGATTATGAGGGTTGTCACAAAAAGAATTCTGGGATGAGCTAGAAAAGCACATGCTTGGAAGTGAAAAGTTAGTGCAAACAAGATTGAATCAGTGTATCAGTGCTTATGTAGGGTCAAAGCTAAAGAGTATGAATCGATCACAGAATCCTACAACAGGTTCAACATCATTATGATCTAAGGAGAAACGGTCTTCATAAGTCTGTTTTTGAAATTAACTACAAGTTCTTAAAGAATCTAAAACCAGAATGGAATACATGTTTGAAGAAGATATTCATGACTTATACTGCATTTTGTTTGAACAGGAAGAGACTGTGAAAGAAATAGTGAATGAAAAGAAGAAAGTTATTGATTCTTTCGCCCTTCTGTCTGCAAAACAAAGCAAGAGTTGATCAGACACAAAAGAGTTCCAAATCTTTAATGACTAAGTTGTCAGAGAAATATGAAAGTGAATTTGTTGAAGGTTCATTTGCTGAATCTAATGACAACATACAGGAATTCTCTAAAAAACTGACTTTGTTGACGAAGAAATTCCAAAAGAATTTTGGAAAGAAGAAAATGTACAAGTATGATAAGAAAAGGGCAAGGAAGCTCAATATGAAAAAATAGCCAAAGAAAAGGACCATAAAGAGATTAAAGTTGAAAACAATCGCTATTTCAATTGTGGCAAGATTGGTCACTTCATCAAGGACTGTCTCTTCAGAAAATTCAAAGATTCAAATTATTATCTGAAGAAAGCTCATCTGGCCAAAACTTTAGAGGATGGCAAAGCTCTGGTAGACGATGAAGAAAGTTGGTTGTTTGATTCATTCGATGACAAGGCTGCTGATTTCATGCAAGTTAATGTGTGCTTAATGACTAAGCAGACCGAAGATGGAGGATCATCATCTGAGAATGAATCCGAGGTACTTAATTCTTCCAATTCTGAATTTATTGATGAAATTGAATCTATGAATGTTGAATTCTTATCTTTAAAACAAAAATTAAAAGTGAAAGAGCGTTAATGTTAAAATTTCAATCTGAAAGTTATAGCTACAAAGGTTTTATGTGAAGATCTAATAGAAGAAAAGGGACAACTTAGATTTGAAAAAGCTGATTTAGAAAAAAATATTCTTACACTGAAAAAGAAACTAAGTGAGGTAGATGCTAAGAACGTTGAAATCCAGTTGAAATTTGATTTAGTTTTTAAAGAAAGAGGTCAATTGTATGACAAAGTCAAACAGTTGGAAGAACTAAATTTCAAAAGAGGTCAATCTGGTCAAAGATTGCAAATTTTAACAAATAAACCCAAAGATACAAGATTTTACAATCCAAAAATTGATTTAGGTTTCATTGAACTTGAGGTTTTAATAAATGCTCCAAGTTCCTTATATGATTTCAATGAACTAGGAACTTCAAAGATCTTGTTGGGTCATTGACCAGCATCTTCCTAAATCGAAACGTGGCGCTGG
>NW_020201156.1:8051-35959 GCF_001531365.2 Cynara cardunculus var. scolymus | reverse complement strand
CATCTTCCTAAATCGAAACGTGGCGCTGGCTGCTACGCTATAAGGAAATAAGTTGCGCCTTCTCCACCAGCAATTGCTTTTGGCGTAGTGGTAAGTTCTTAGATCCTAATAGATCTCAATCCCGTTTGTTCGTGAAATCATTGTTAAATTTGAATCTAAATCTCCAAACTCTTCTAAAAGTGATAAAGATAAATCTGATGAAGATATTTGTGAAAATTTTGAAAAATCAAATTTCCAAAATGTGGGACTGAAATATAATGATTTAAACTCAAGTTATAAAACTAGAAAACTTCAGTTTTCTCATTTTGAAATTGAGCCATTATTTCCCACTAAAAATTTAAACATTAATTGTTCATCAAAATCTAAGTCACAAAAAGAAGAAGCTTCAAAGTCTGATAATCTTTCTGCTTTCATAAACAAAATGTCTCCAGATATTTTTGAAAATATGATGAACAATGCAGACTTTGCATCTGAAAATGAGGTGATTTACGATTCTGATTCGACTAAAGAGGACATCGAGCAAAAGGATTGGATCATTCATTCAAATCCTGAATTTGATTCAAATGCTAAAGATTCTGTTTTAGAGAAACAAATTTCTGAGCTTGAGGCTAAATTAAAATTTGAGAGGAGATCTATGGAAAATGCTCAAAATGAATTTTCACTTAAAGTCAAAGAGCTTAATCAAGAATTTTCTGAACTGGCCATGCATCTAGTTTGCAAAGACAAAATGCATGAGTCAAATTTAAAAAAGATTCATGATCTCAAAAGGGACTTAAATTCTAACTTTGATGAACGAACAAAGTTGACGAGTCAAATCATGAAGCTTGAGGAAGACATCAAAAAGCCTTTGAGTTCAAATTTAAAAAATTCAGTGATTTATCCTCAAATTGATACTCCAACAAATTCAACTGTTATTGATAAAATCAATTTTGCTTAAAGTAGTTTTAAGGTCGGAGAGTCTTCAGGTGTTAAATATAAAAATGATTTTAAGACTTCTCCTAAACCTAATAAATCTGGATATTCGACTGCCAGATCTTGTATTAATTCAAGTTCTTTATCTGTGGCAGATATGAAATCTACTGGCCTTGTATGGAGAAAGAAAGATCAATTGCAGAAGAAAAGTGTTAATATTTCCAAAAATAGTTTTTCTGTAAAGAATTCGAATACTAAGCCTAATAGTTGCAGATATACTCAAATTGCTAAAAAGAAATGTACTCTGAATTCTGATTTGAATAAGTCTAAACATTTTACTCATTCAGATATATTGTCTTTCGCGCCAAAACATTTGTATTGCAACTATTGTGGTTATAATTCTTTCGCCATCAATGCCACGTGCAAAAAGCAAATCAGATCTAAGAAGTCCAAATCTTTATCAGCATCTTCACAAAAGACCAAATCTACACATGGTTCAAGTGCTCAAAAGAAAAATCTTCAAAAGAAAAAAAATTCAAAAGAAAGATGAACCATATTTTTCTGATGTCAAATTTGTTTGGAAATGGATTCCTAAACAAAGATATGGATGGTGTGTTAAAACTTTTTCTACTAACCTTATCGATGCTAACCTGAAAAGACCCATAATGAAATGGGTGGTACATTGATTCTGGATGCTCAAGACACATGACAGAACACAAGCACTTTATGACGAACTTTAAAGAAAAGCCTGGTGGAACAGTTACTTTTGGCAATAAAAAAAAAGTTTATGTAAGGGGATATGGCATGTTATAAAATGACACTATGACGATTAAAAAGGTGTTCTATGTTGAAGGACTAGAACGTAATCTTTTAGTATTAGTCATTTCTGTGATAGTGAATTTAATGTTAGATTTTTCATTAAAGGATGTGTCATAGATGATTCTGATGGAGTTGAAGTTATTAGAGCTGAACGTTAAGGTAACCTATATGCTGTGAATTTTTCAGCTTTAACTACTTCTAAGCCTATTTGAATCTCCAAGGCATCAAAATAAGATGTTGATCTTCTCCCTCTCTCTCAGTGATTTGATGATAATACCTTTTACTTTATATGAAGTATTTATAACACCTCATACCACACATTTCATGTAACACATACTTCATTCACAAGAAATACATGTTTATACAACAATCAGATCCCACAGTACAAGAATCTACTATACATAATACATGGTCCAAAAATTCAAAATACATTTCTTATACTAATCATCATTCTTCTACCAAAAACTATATGCATCATAGACAAATCTTCATACAGATATGCATACAGAAAAATATCACATTTTCCTCTTCCCTTTACCGTCGGCACTTCTTGCAATACATATTTAAAACCACAAAATGAGAGTTAGACCGGAAGGTCTAGTGAGATCCCTTTTTCTATGTCATTGCAGGGTGAAGATCACCAAAAGTTTATTTAAAATCATCTTTTCATATATATAACAATATGTGAACATATAGTCATGATATCCATACCTTATCAATTCCCAAAGCCAATTACTCAGCTTTATAAATAACATAACCAAACCAAATAGGTTAGAACCAACTAGGTTTCACATAATGCCACTTTTAAACCTTATTTATTAGGGACAAGGTTTAATCAAAGCTTCAGGCCATAAACCTGTTATCAACTTCTCAATATCATCCAGACTACGATTTCCAATAAGAACCCTGATTCTAAATCTTTAAATCACAAAGAAATAAAGATTCCAAATGATAGTAATCTTAAAGGATATAATAGTAAGAGTTATATCACACATCACACATACAAATGCCACCCTTATATCTAAAGGTACACTTGTCCTTGATATGCCACCCTTATCCCATGGTACACCTCTCCTTGATATGCCACTATTATCCCATGCTACACCTCTCCTTGATATGCCACCCTTATATCCTCATTAAATCTTTTACAAAATATTTTCAATTAGAACAATCCGAAGTTGTAAATGTCCTAATGAAATGTCATCAGTTCAAAATCAACTTTATCAAAATTCTCATTCTTTATCATTTTAAAAGATGATTTATTTGATCAAATACTTTAGTTTAAACAAATACAAATCTGGTCAACCATAGAACTTTGGTCAATATGGACTTGACTAGACTTATCTCCGGCCAAGTCTTGGCCGGTGTAACAAAACGGACAACACAAGCTCACTTGTCCGATTTACCAATCCGGACAACTTTAAAACAAACCCGATCAAAATTGTTCGGTTTACATATACAACATTTTTCCAACACTTTTCAAATCCGATCTTCACTCAGTCAAATTACATAATTCCGCTCAAGGCTTTGGTCGGTTTATGAATAAATTGAACGACATAGCAATCAGATTATATCTAATCAGAGCAGCCTTTGATTGTATTCCTACTTCTCCGTTTAAAACATTTATCCGGTTTACAAAGATAGGATTCCATCAACATATTAATCCGATCAATACTATGATCGATTTCCTCTAAATCGGATAACACTTTGTCCGGTTTATAACAAATTCGAACAACATATTAATCGATTTATAATAGGTCCAGGAGATAGTCCGTAACACAATTTAGTATTCAATCCATGAGAAATTACTTTTCAAACTGAAATAGGATGAATCAAATTAATCATCTTAAAAATTAGCAATTGAATAATACTTTGATTCCTAGCTTATAAGCAATCCGGACAGGCTTCCTCTAACGTCACCCATAAGTTCTCAAAAATGACAAGAACAGTGAATGGAAGCCTCATTCTCCTTTTATACACTTTCTAAAAATAGTATGGCGGCTTAAATAGTCGCATGCATACTTATGCATGAATACATCCCATGCATACATTTTCCTTCATGCATGCAGTTATACATATTTTTTATATAATAACCATGCATATAAACTTCATGCATATTAACATATTTTTAGTCATGCATATTCACATTATGCATACACATTTATGCATAAAAACTCACATACTAGCATGATCAAATATATCAATTTATCATGTTGTCATATAAACATATAGTAAATAATCACGTATTAGTTACCTCAGGTGATAACCAAGACAATGTTATCATAGTATTATTGTTTCTACCTTTCAGTTCCAGCGATCATCACTAAGTCTGTTAAGTGATCGTTGATAACATGTAATGTAAATCCATCAACGACAACGATACTTCAAGAAGACCAAACTCACACCAAAGAACCTTTAGTGAAATTCGAAGATTGAAACTGAAGATTAGAGACTGGCGTGTTCGTGATCTGAAGCGGCATTCAGTGATTACAACATGGTCTACATATGTGTGAAGACTTCCCAAGCCTCAGCGAATGCTGAAGAGACCTTCAAGGTTATTCCAGCATTCAGCGATCAAAAGAAGCTTGTTGAGCAAGATTGCTTTTGTCTTGTCCTTCCACACACAAATGACAAACCCATACCCTTTCTAGAGTATAGTACGGTACGGAGCCGATTAGTTGACTCTACTACCCACCAACTCCATGAAAGGATGTCTGCTCATGAATAGTCTTTTGTACTATTCACTGTAGCAAAGGACAAGTCTTTCTCTATAGGCTTGACGCATGTTCAAACCCTACTTCATTGCATTAAATGTGTATTTAATGCAATGGGTATAAATAGATGTGTTCTATCTCCATGTAGAGATACTCTTGAACCTTAATCCTTACGTGCATACGTGAAAGAATACACACATCTAAGAACAATACGATTTTCTTCAAAGCAAGTTAGAATCCCTTTTCAAGTATTCTAAATATTTCTTACCCAGAAAGAACTCACTTTCTTCTTAGTCTTAAACAACAAACATTTTCTCTTTGCTAAGAACTTTTGTGTGTAACTTAGATTGTTTAGATAGGTTATTCTACTTTATCTTTTCCGCATACAATCTTGTAAAATCTGTATTGATCCTTATTTATCAATATATATTTTAAATTTGAAAAGTTAACTGTGTTTGTGTTCACCCCGCCTACAAACTGTTTCTAAATATCTTGTAGACCCTAACGGGACCAACAAGTGGTATGAGAGCAGTGTTTTCTTTTCTTGTTGTTTAGTTGTTTTTCTGCATCACATTATTTTTTTCTCTAGATAATTTTACTGCATTCAAATGGATTTACAAAACACAAACACACATTTTCATGTCAATGGCTCTCTTGCCAAACCTCCCCGGTTTATCCGAGACAACTTTAGTCTTTGGAAGAATCAGATGTCCCTCTTTTTGGAAGGTGTGGATCCTGAAATTCCATACTATATAAAAAATGGACCATATGTTCCATACGCTATTTCTCCGGTTGTTTCTAAAACAGCTACGACTGCCGCGATGCCTGAACGGAAGATTCCAAAACTCCCTCATCAATGGAGTGATGAAGACAAGAAGAAGATAGCTATAGACATTCGTGCTAGGTCTATAATTGCTATGTCTCTTCCTGATGAGATTTATTACTCTGTTATGAAGACGAGGACCGCGAAATCCACGTGGGACACTTTATGTGTTCAATATGAAGGAACTTCTCAGGTTCAAGAATCGAGGAAGATTAACTTAGTAAGACAATACGAAAGCAATCTATGTGGAAAAACTGAGACATTGTCTGAAGTACACCAACATTTTAATTTTCTTCTTAATAATTTAAGGACTGTCAGTAGGGAATATTCCAATTCTGAAACTTTAACGAAGTTTCTTGAATGTTTACCTGAATCTTGGGATACTTATGCTATGTGTCTCAAGATGTCCAATGACATGTCCTCTCTATCTCTTAGCACTCTTTATGAGATATTGCTCAATCATGAGCAATCTCGACAACTGAAAAGGAATCTAATCAAGGATTCCAGAGAAATGAAGAGCTCTCTGTTAGCTCTAATCTCTGAAGATACTTCAGCTGATCTCCCATCTTCTTCTTCTTTAGTTCTTCCTCCTGTCACTATTACGGAGTTAGATTTTACTAACTTGGAGGATCTACCAGAGTCTGATCTTGCAGACTTTGATGAATCACTGGCGCTATTGACTAAATCTTTTAAGAGATTCGCCAAGAAAAGCAACTTTCGTATATCTCCTTCGCTGACCATCAAGGAAAATCCAAGGTCTGATATTATAGACAAGGCTTCAGCGATCTGCTACAATTGTCACCGTAAGGGTCAGTTTGCTGGTGAATGCATGTCTAAGAAGGTTGTAACGCCATCTTCTAAAACCCCATCCTCCTTCAGATCTAAAGATGACAAATACCTAAAGCTGAAGGAGAAGTACAAGAAGTGTAACACCCCACACCTCACATTTCTATTACACTTAATTCATTCACAGAAATACATGTATTATTCCACTTAGGTCCGTAGTACAAGAAACTAAGATACAAAATACACAACTAAAAAATTCCAAAAATACAAGCTCTTATATTACATAACATTCAACTTCAAAACACATCCATAGGCTGATCTTCAAAGAGATATGCACATGGGGAAATAAATTATATTTTCCCCTTTTCCCTTACTATCATTGTACTCAACTGTTCCTCCAATACATATCTGAAAGACAAAAATGAGGGTTAGACCTGAAGGTCTAGTGAGATCCCTTTTTTCTTGTAATTGCAAGGTGAAGATCACCAAAACCTTATTTAAAATCAACATTTCATATAATGAGAACATAATTTTATAACTCATAGTACCCAACAACCCTCTGGTTCCAAGGACCAAACTTAGAAAGATTTTTCAATAATAACAGGACCAGAGCCCGTCTGGTTCCTTTGACCACAGCTTCTGGTTCTACCAACCAGAACTCTTCACAAGTTCAACATTCATATAACTACCACGTCAAAAAAAGAGGATGGATGAAAACATTTCCATGTATAAAAGAACGTAATTTAAAAACTTATATAAGACCAGAGCTTCTGGTTCTATTAACCAAAGCCTTTGGCTCAAAAACCAAGACCAACCAAAGCCCCTCTCTATTGTCCTTCTTTGTTAATGACATTTTGTATAAGAAATTCTCTAAGTTAAAATAAGAGCAAGAAGTCTTATGAACACTTTTAAAAGACAACCCTTGACACAAAGCCTTCATATAATAGATACAGAGGCTCTGGTCTAGGTAAAAGATTTGTATAAGATTTGTAATATATATAAATATCATCCAGAGCCCCTCTGGTTCTATGTGAGGAACGACCAGAGCCCCGTTTGCTCCCTTCAAGGAACAACCAGAGCCTCTCAGGTTCCTCATAAATCATATATTTTATCAAAAGCATGGTTATCCAAAACTTTCGGCCATAAGCCAATTTTTCCCCTTCTCAATAACATCATTACTACCATTTCTAATAAGAGCAACATTCTTGAGTCCTCAAATCACAAAGAAGTAAGAATTCAAAACTATTGCAATCGTAAGAGACATAATAGCAAGAGTCATAATAACAATCACACATACAAATGCCACCCTTATATCCAAAGGTACACCTCTCCGTGATATGCCACACTTATATCCGAAGGTACACCTCTCCTTGATATGCCACCCTTATCCCATGGAACACCTCTCCTTGATATGCCACCCTTATTTCCTCATCAAAATCTATTGATTAATTCCAAACAATGACAGCCCGAAGTCACAACCGTCTTGTAGGAACATCCTCTATAGTTTTAACCAATAATGGTTTCAAAACAATTTTATTCCAAAACTTTGAAACTCAAGAACCAATAGTTCTTTAATATCATTTTCCAAACTCAAAACCCCTTTTATCCTTAAAATAGGATATCGTTCCCAACTGTTTTAGAGAAGCAAAAATCTTCTTTATTTCTCAAGAACATTTTCAAAACCCAGATTTATAAAGCTTAAATCAACTGCTAAAGTAGCTTGCCTTTCTTCATCAAATCATCTATCAAAATCATATATTTCAAACAACATCATATAAGAATTTTAATAACAAAAAATCACCTTTTGCACAGTTTTGAAGATTAATCACACAACAACTTCTTCAAATAAACACAGAATCTTCAAATCACTTTTATACAAGTTTTCTTCTCAAGAACAGCTTCACTACCACACACACACTTTTGTTCTTCCCAAAGATTTTTCCCAAAAGATAAAATAAGATTAATCTTTATCTTCTTTATATATCTATAAATCAAAGACGGTGTGTGGTTTTAACATTATAAAATTCATAAGGCGGTGGAGGTTTTATTATTTTTAAACCTCTTTTCTTAACCACGAATATGTACACATACATATTTTAAAATTTTCCCATGTATGTATATTATCATACGTGCATACCCATATATCATTTATATAGTCACATATGCATGCATTCAACTTCATAAATAAACATGCATATTTTCACATAATCACATAAGGATTACCTCAATCATTGTTGCCTTAAATCCCGGTTATCACAAGAAGCTAAAGAGTTCCCAGCGAAAGGCCAAATGTCTTGTCGCTGAAGAGCATGACTGGGCTAATTCGTCTGATGAATCATCATCTGATGAGGAAGACACATCCTATCTCTGCTTGATGGCCAAGGATGTCAAAGAAGAAGCTTAAGAGACATCAAGTTCTCATGATCCTTCATCATCTTCACCTACTCAGGTATGTCTCCTGAATGAACCCTCTTCTTCTTCTTCTTCTTCCTCTTCTAGCCTATCAGCATTAGATATGTTGAAGGTGGACCTTTACAATGCCTTGAATGGACAATCTAAAGCAGAAATGCTTAATCTTGATCTTCAAGAACAGTTGAAGATTTGTCATTCAAAGATCAAAGAGTTGACTAAGATCAAAGAAGATCTTAAAGATCAGGTCATTGTGAATCAAACTATCACTATCGAACGCGAACAGGCTTTCGTTGAGCGTGAACAAGCAATTGTTGAACTCAATACTGAGAAGGCTACCATTGAAGGATGGTGCAAAACCTCTGTCAAGGCCTAAAAGATCATTAACGGTTAGATCCCTGCCAAGATAAAGACTGGTCTAGGCTTCTCCTATGATCAGGAAGACAATGTCGCCGATAGGTTCATGCTCAAGTTTGGCACCTTTGTCTCTTCTATTCCTGACACGTCTTCCTCTCAGTCTTCTTAGCTGAGAGTCATCTTGATGGAACTCCTTCGAGTTCAGGTTGCAATGACAAAGGTAAATCCATTGTCACAACACCTCTTCCTAAGAAGGCTAACAAGTTAAATAGATATAAATATATTCCTTCAGCTTGTAAACCTTTTTCTTCTTCAGGGACCAAGAAATCTGAATCCTCTCAGAAATCTAAGTCTCAGCTCAAGGTGAATGCTTCACCTAAGGACTCTAAATCCTCAAAAGTTCCTCCTAGAACTAATGAGTAGGGACTCCTTGGAGCTTGTCCCTCTTCAAATCTAGTACTTCCTGACCCTAAAGCTGCCTTCAGCTATAGGAAGTATAAACACTGTGGTGAAACTACACACATTACAAGTAAGTGTCCTTCTGCCGCCAAGGCTGGTCCACCAGCCTAGGGCCAAAAAGTAGCTAAGGCTGAGAAATCAACCAAAGAAAAATCTACCACTAAGGCTATTAAAGCAACCAAGGTGAAGAAAACCACTAGAGCCTCCTCTTCGGGCTCAGTAAAGACAATAACTGACACTAAGTCGTCACCGTTAGTGGTTGTGATTCTTTCTACCACTAAAGTCTCTTCGACAGGCTCAGTGAAGACACCCCTGACTCTATCTCTCTAGCGTCAGATGTTGTTCCTATTTCCACCAAAACCTCTCCATGTTCAGTGAAGCCGCATGCTGACACTGGTTCTTTAGTTTCAGAAGATGAAGCCTCTAACTTCGCTGGACCCAAATAGAATGGGTACAAAAAACATTTTTAAATTGTTCCCTTGTGAAGGAAGTCAAAGGCATATGGTATCTTGACAGTGGATGCTCAAGGCACATGACCAGAGACAAATCCCTGCTCATCGACTACAAGGAAGAATGAGGCTCTGTGACCTTTGGAGGTAATAGAAAAGCATATACCTAAGGTTTTTTGGTATATTAACCAATGGTGTAACCACATTCAGGCGTGTTGCATACGTTGAAGGACAGAAGCACAACCTCCTCAACATCAGTCAGTTGTGTGATAAAGACTACAAAGTGAAGTTTATGTCTATGACAAGAATTCATGTTATGTCTATGACAAGGATGACAAGGTTGTCTACATCATCAATATGGATTCTTCTCTCACTGAGAATAGTTGTTTCCTCTCTAAAGCTTCGTCAGATATCAACTGGTTATGGCACAAACGGTTTTCTCATCTTAACTTCAAGACACTCAACGAGTTGTCTAGAAATGATCTTGTCACTGGTCTTCCTCAACACTCCTTTGCAAAGGAATCTCTTTGCTCAACGTGTGAAAAAGGAAAAAAATACAAGAGCTATCTTCAAGTCAAAACAAATCTCTTCAGTGACATCGCCTCTTCAGCTACTGCACATGAATCTCTTTGGTCTTGTGAATGTGCAATCTATCGCTGGAAAGAAGTATACACTCGTCATTGTGGATGAGTACTCCAGATACACTTGGATCTTGTTTCTCAGGTCCAAAAGTGAAGCACCTGAAGACATCATATCGTTATCAAAAAGATAGAAGTACTTAACAATATTAAAGTACGATCTATTAGAAGTTACCATGGTACTGAGTTCAAAAATAGTACTATGGATAACTTCTTTGAGGACAAGGGAATTTCTCACAACTTTTCTTCAGTGAGAATTTCTCAGCAAAATGGGGTCGTTGAAAGAAGAAATCAAACAATAATTGAGGCTGCTCGATCAATGCATAGCGAGTCCCATCTCCCTACTAATTTCTAGGCTGAAGTTGTCAACATTGCTTGTTTCACTCAAAATCGGTCGATGATCGTTAAGAGGTTCAAGAAGACAGCTTACGAACTTTTCCATGGCAGAAAGCCCTCTATCAGCTTTCTACATATCTTTGGTTGCATGTGTTATATTCTTAACAACCGTGATCAACTAGGAAAGTTTGATCCCAAAGCTGATGAAGGAATCTTTCTTGGATATTCTTTAGTATCCAAAGCCTTCAAAGTATTCATCAAACACCGACAGACGATAGAAGAAACTATTCATGTCGTATTTAATTAATCTCAATCAGCTAATTCTAAACCCGTCATAAATGATGATGAAGAATTAGAAAACTGGATGTTTTCTCATTATGGACAACCTAAAGCTTCCTTCAGCGTTCCTCTCAACACTGAAGCCCCAGAAGCTGAAGATGATCCATTAATCATCCAGTTACAGCTAATCACACCAACGTCTCTTCTTCAGAGATCACTGTTGTGCCCATTAGTTGTGTTCCACCTCCTACTTCAAACACTGATCAATCAGTGAATGTAATGCCTTCAACATCTGAACCTATATCAGTCGCTGAATCTGAAGCTCCTTTGACAGTTGTTCCAATCATTGAATAATTTGTAGCAAAAGCGTCATCCTCTATTCCATAACTTCTATGCTCAGATGATAATCCTCTACTAGCTCAGTGATGAACTAAAGACCATCCTATTCATCAAATTCTTGGTGATCCAGGTGCAGGTATTCAGACTCGTCGTGGTCTAGGTAATATATGTCTCTTTGTCAACTTTCTTTTTTTAGTTGATACCAAGAAGATCAACGATGCTATCTCAGACCCTATATGGGTCATTGCTATGCAAGAGGAGCTTAATGAGTTTGATAGGAACAAAGTCTTGTATCTTGTCTCACGTCCATCTGAAAAAACAGCGATAGGCACCAAATGGGTCTATCATAACAAGTTTGATGAAGAAGGTGTGGTAACCCGTAACAGGCTCGACTTGTTGCTCAGGGTTGTAGACAAGAAGAAAGGATCGATTATGACGAGACCTTCGCACCAGTGGCTAGACTCAAAGAAATTCGACTATTTCTAGCCTTTGCTGCCCATAAAGACTTCAAAGTCTACCAAATGGATGTAAAGAGCGCTTTCCTTAATGGAAAACTTCAAGAGGAAGTTTATGTCGAACAACCTCCAGGGTTTCTTGACCTTAAGTATCCAAACCATGTCTATCGTTTGGATAAAGCTCTTTATGGGTTAAAATAGGCTCCCCGTGCCTGGTATGATACCCTCTCCTCGTTTCTCATCTCTGAGAAATTTGTTCGTGGAAAGATTGACTAGACCTTATTTCTTAGAAAAGTTAAAGGTCATATCATTCTAGTGCAAATATATGTCTATGATATTATTTTTGGCTCTACTAATCCCTCTTTATATTTTCGATTCGTTGATCGCATGAAGAAAGAATACCAGATGAGTATGATGGGGAACTAACATTCTTTTTAGGTCTCCAGATCAAACAATCAGATAATGGCATCTACATCAATCAAAGTAATATTTCCGTGATATGTTGAAGAAGTTTGATCTCTCTAACAGCTCATCTATGAAGACTCCTATAGCTCCTTCACTCTCTCTTAACAATGATCCTAATGGAAAGCCTGTAAACCTAGCTGCTTATAGAGGAATGATCGGCTCTCTGCTATATGTCACAACTAGTCGACCAGATATCATGTATTCTACTTGCTTATGTGCACGATATCAATATGAACCTAAAGAATCCTATCCGATCGCTGTAAAACGCATCTTCAGATACCTGAAGAGAACTCCTAAATTGGGTCTCTGGTACCCTAAGGTTTCAGGTTTTGACTTAATAAGTTATTCGGACAGTGATTTTGCAGGTTGCAAGATCGATAGGAAAAGCACCACTGGAGGCTGTCAGTTTCTAGGTGGAAAGTTGGTGAGCTGGACAAGTAAGAAGCAAACTTAGTATCCACATCAACTAGTGAAGCTGAATACGTAGCCGCTGGAAGTTGTTGTGCCCAAGTCTGTTGGATGAAAAACCAGTTGAATGACTACGATCTTCAGTTCTCAAAGATCCCTATCTATTGTGATAGCACTAGTGCTATTGCAATTGCAAACAACTCTGTACTTCACTCCAAGACCAAACATATAGAGATCAGTTATCATTTTATCAGAGATCATGTTATGAATGGTGATATTGAACTTCACTTTGTTACCACTGATTATCAGCTATGTTAGGATTGAATTTTAGTGTTAATTGTATTCAAGTTTAAAGATTAATTTTGTATTTCTAGAAGGTTTTACTTTGTAAGTCATGGTTTGACTTTGACTTTTCTATTTCTAGTTTGACCTATAAATAGGTCTTGTAGGGGAGTTTTAGAGTTAAAGAGCTTAATTGTTTTACACTACGAGTAATAGTGAGAGTTTTGAGGAATAATACATTTGTTGACTATTTGAATTTTTCTCTCTAAACCTATCTCATGAAGATTGCCATTTACATTGTTCTTAATGATGATTCTTGAAGATTCATTGAAGATAAGGGACTATCAAACTTGCTGACCTTTTCACCAAGCCTCTTGATGAGACAAGATTTAACATCTTGATCAGCGAACTGGGAATGCTAAACACTGAAGAATAATTTCTTCAGCTATACGCATCAATCAGTAGGTGAAATGATTCAATGCTCTATCTCTATCACTGAACTCTTGAGTAAATTTATCTATTGTCTCTAAGGTATATATACTTGTTCTTTTTCTTTAAAACTTAAGACTATCACTGAAGCTTTCCTTCTTCAGAGATCAAAATGTTTTAAAAGTTTGTTTCAGTGATTCTATCTATCACTGAACATTTTTAAGTAAGTATATCTCTTTTATACTTGTGTTTTCTTAAAATAAAAATGATCACTGAACCTTTCTACCTTCAGTGATTCAAATGTTTTTTAAAAATAGTTTCAATGATTCTTTTATCACTGACACTTTTTATGAAAATATATTATTCTAAGATATTTTCATTTCTTAAAACAAAACCCATCACTGAAGCTTTTCTTCTTCAGTGATCAAATGTTATAAAAGGTTTTTATTCAATGATTCTCTTATCACTGAATATGACTCTTCAAATTTCTTAAAACTTTTTTGTTTTAAAAGAAATAGTTAATGAACTGTCTTAATGACAACATTCTCTGTTACCAATATGAATCTTTTTGAGACGCGCAAAAAGGTCTGACACACACGACCTGCTCTAACTTTCATCCAATCATGGATGAGAACGTACTGTATTTCTCATCATGGCATTTCCTCAACAATCGTATTTTCCTTTCTCCTATTTCTTTTCTCTCTCATCCTACCTATAAATATGAGATCTCTTCCCTCATATTTTCTTTACGCTTTCAAATTCTTTTGACGAACCTCTGCCAAAAAGATATTACAAGCAAGAACTCTCAAAGAACACTCGAATTCTTCGACCTTCTTCTCAAAAACTATAAGGTCGATAACTTTCTTTAAACTTTGAATTGTTCTCCTTCTTCTTATAAAACTAATGTTTGATATTTTAAGAACCTTGTTCTCTTAAAACACAAACAGAAAGCTTAATAACACATTCTCATTCGTGGTTATAATCTAAAAGTTTCACAAACACTATTCTTCTTAACAAACCCTAACATATCTTCTGTGTGGATTTTTCAAAAGAAGTTTTGTTGTTCTAAAACTTTAAGAGATCACAATCAAATCTTGGACTACTAATATAAACTATTTTTTTTCTTATCTCTTACAAAAACAGAAAATGGCTGCCAAGAACGTGAACTTCTCCATGGAAGACGTTTCCTTCAAGGCAAACAACCACATTGCCTTGTTGGATATCCCCATGAACAAAACCATTTACGAGGATGCTACGGCCTTCCTCATGATGTCCCCCATTGCCAACGCTCTCAACCATTAACCTGTCATGGTTAGAGAGGCCCTTCAGCAATTCTGAATGATCGCTGAAGTGGTGCAAGAGACTGACAAGAACGGTCATCAGGTGGAGAAAATCTCCTTCACCTTCAATAGGAAGATTGTGAGCTTTGGCGTGACCACTCTCTTGCACGCTCTTCGCTTCCCCAAGGGTCCTTTCGCCAGCAACCCTACTACTGAAAAAATCATCGTCTGCCTCGATGACATCATCTACCAAGGGCCAATGAAGAAGGACACCAGCGAGCACCTCAAATCACTGTCCAAAATAGAGAAGAACCGCATGTCTGCGGTGTGGCAATTTATGTTCTCTCACTTCATCTAGAGCATGTGTGGAAAGACTGGCGGCCAGGATCAAGCATCCAGGGTTGCTCTCACAATCGGCATCTCAGTTATCCGTCACCGACCGATCAACTTTGCCACAGTAATCTTCGATGACCTGGCGCTGAAGCTGAACAAGCGCTAGAGGGAGAAAGTGGTTCCCTACACCAACTTTTTGTCTATGGTTTTTGCCAAGATCATTGGCGAAAAATACTCCAAGGAAGGTAACCTTCCTGTGTGCAAGCTTGGATCCAGGATTCTGCACAAGCTCAGGGATGGAGATATTGCACTCTCTTCAGTGGTGCAATATTCTTCAATTCCTCATTCTCCTTCTCCCTCCCGTGTGGTCAAGAAAAGGGAACCCCCCCAAGTCTAACCCAACCACCACAACCATTTCTTCCAAACGTCCATCTCAACCAACTCTTGGTTCTTCTTCGAGGACCAAGAAGGCCAAAAAGGGGACAACCACGTCTCTGGTTGTGACCTCTCAAAAGGTCTCAGCTATTGAACGAAGCGGTACCCCTGAGGCAATTTTAGTCAGCCTTCCCAGCTCTTCAGTGATATCTGAAATCACTGTCGTACCAGTGGCTCCTCACCCAAGCTTCTCAATGACTCAAATTACTTAATGTGAGAATATCAGTGCCGCCACCACTGAACACTCACTACCTACCATCTCATCCATCTTCTCCTCCCCTCTTTTATTGGTCTCCACACGTATCCATGAGTCATCAATGCTTGTCCTCCCTGATGATGAGACACCCACCACTGGACCTGAGGTAGCTCCTCTCAAAGCTCTTCAATATATTGGTGCTCATCCTCTCGAGTGCACCATAGTGCCAACCAGCGTTAATCCTTCAGATTACGCTGAAGACCCCTCAGGTACTCCATATTTCTACCCATTCACTTCTTCTAACCCTGAGCTTCCTTATGCTCACTCTCATTCCATTTCAGGTCCTTCTAAGGATCAAGCCATGAAAGAAGAGTATGACATGGCGACGGACGTGAAGCAGCTCCTCCCCGTAGTCGAGACTGTCTTCATCAAGATAGATGAGGTCTATAAAGACATGTCTCGTAGGGACGAAGTAGGTGTCGACCTCTCAGTCGTCAGGGCTGAAGTTCAAGAGGTTAAGGGCCTGCTCTCCTCTCTCCAAATGGCTGTTCAAGCTAATGCTTAGGTCACCGCTGCTCTTACGAGCAAGGCCAATGACACAAACTCCCACTATGTCCAGTAAGCGGAGCTAATGCAGCAAGTTTTGGTTGCTCTCTGTCAACCACTTCTAGTGCCTCCTCCTTCATTCACTGCTAATGACCGCGTGCATCTAAATGAAGAACGTGAAGCAACTATCAGCCTAGCCAGCACTCTAACGCGACTAGAGGAGATGAGGGTGCTCCAAATGCAGAGCGTCGACCAACTCTCTACTATTGCTTAAGAGCCATTACCAGAGAGGGGGAGATAAGGTCTGACGTTGGACCATCTGTTGCTGTTGTTGCCCCTGAAAATGTTGCTCCAGCAACCAATGAAGCTGATGCTGAAGCTCCTAGAGCTGAGCTGAAGCTGAGGTCTTCAATGAAATCCCAACCTCCTATGAAGCTCCTACAGCTGAGGAAGTTGATGTCATCTGAGCTAAAGCTAATGCTCGCAACGATGACCTTCCTATCACCTCTGCAGCTAATGCTCGTGATATGGAAGAATATTGTGAAGAAGATGACGATGAAGATAGTGAGTCTCCTTACCTCCCTGACTCTGGCAGCAACCTGGACGTTGATGATGATGATGACGATGACGACGACTTCACCATCCAGTACCAGTGACCTACTGTTGCCACAAAAGGTGTTGCCGTCAAGGATTCCGCATCCCAGAGGGAGCAATGGGGAGATGAGGCTGCTCAAGAAATGCACCAAGGAACCAAGTCAAAAGGCAAAGGTTTTGCTGAAGAAGGGAACCTCAAGGTACTTTTCAAACCCCTTGAACCCTTATATGATGAGTCCTCAAGCCAAATCATTATAACTTCAATGTAACAACTCTCAATCCCCTCAACTGCATGCGGTCGGCTGGAGGAATGGGTCCATAAGAAACCAACCCCAGTTCTCCTACCGACCAGCAGATGACTCAGCTCAGGGAGTCACTCGACCAAACTAGAATGAAAATTTCTCTTCATACCTCTAGTTGTGGTGATTTTGACTTTCTGACTGAAGCTGAAAGACTCGAGGATCTCAAGGCCGAGGAAGAACTTGAACTTCAAAAGAAACAGACTGAGGACAGCTTAATGATGGCCAAGTCTCTAGCCGCAAAAGCTCTTCCAAAGAAAAAATCCAAAAAGACGGTGAACTTTGTCTAGGCCCAAGCTAAGCTTCTGTCTATTGCAGAGGCTGAACATGAAAAGAACCTGAAGCTGGCCGAATGTGACAAGTGCTGGAGCAAAATATGCCTTAACAAAAGAAGCATCCCTCATCTAATTACAAATGTCAGCATCAGCGGACGAATGAAGGACGGTGGGATGCTGATATATATGCTCATCACCAGGGATAACCTTGAGGTGATCACCGAGTACCCTTCCTACCTAGGTGAATATGGCTATAGTGAATGGCTGGAGATCCACCAAGCCATTCAGTGCTCAAAGTCCAAATATAAGCCGATTATCAAAGACATCATCAGCGAGCTGATCAAGAAGGTGTCCAGGTATGGCGCAATCCCTGAAAGGCCAACGCTGAAGAAAGTTGGAAGAAGAAAAAGACCTTCAAGCCCTAATGATGGACCATCCCTGAGGAATGAACATGAAACAAAGTTCTCCTTAGATGAAGTCCTGAAGGATTCGAGGAAGCCAGACATATCAATGCTGAACCTATCATTGCCAGCGAAGGGTCCTTACATACCCAACACTGTGCATATGAAGCCTGAGTTAGGATTTATTTTCCTTGACTATGATGGCGAAGTCAACTTTCAATGAATGTCTAAGTTGCATCTCTGCCCAATGGAACATCTTGCATACATATGATATTGGTTGAACAATGACATATATGGTGAAGCGATAGACATCAGGATCAGAAAGGAATTTCGACGTCAAAAGAAGCTCGGAGAAGATGTATCTGGCTACATTAATCTGAACAATTTAGATTAGTTATTTCTTTTGTATTTCGTCCATTCACTGTATGAACCTTTTGTATTATATATCTATTTTCTGTGTTCAAACTTATATTTTGTAAGTCTAAGACATGTACTGAATGACTTGTAATTTTTCTTTTTCAAATTAATATAAGTATTTCTTGTGCATCACTAAAAAGGATCCCTGAAAAGAGTAATAGGGACACAAGTATATGAGTTCCAGTGTTACTCTTACATTCACTGACAATCTATAAGTCAATGAACATCTTTCAGTTTCAGTTTCCTTTCTTTTATTTTTTCCTAAATTTATAACTTAAGAAAATTTTCTAAGTAAAGACTAACTCACTGAAAAATATCCTAAAACAGTTAAAATGGGCATGTACTTTATATGTAACTTTTCCTTACTGTTATTTGATAAGGCAACTTTCTTTATGTTGCTTTGTTATAGCCAAATAGGGGGAGATTGTTAATCCTCTATCTCAGTGATTTGATGATAATCCCTTTTACCTTATACAAAGTATTATTGTTTTTGTCTCTCAGTTCCAGCGATCATCACTGAGGCTGTTCAGTGATTGCTGAGAACATGTAATGTAAATCCATCAGCGACAACGATACTTCAATAAGACAAAACTCACACCAAAGAACCTTTAGTGAAAGTCGAAGATTGAAACTGAAGATTAGAGACTGACGCATTCATGATCTGAAGCATCATTCAGTGATTACAACTTGGTCTACATATGTGTGAAGACTGCCCAAACCTAAGCGAATGTTGAAGAAACCTTCAGGGTTATTCCAGCATTCATCGATCAAAAGAAGCTTGTTGAGAAAGATTGTTTTTGTCTTGTCCTTCCACACACAAAGGACAAACCCATACCCTTTCTAGAGTATATTATGGTACGAAGCTGATTAGTTGACTCTACTACCCACCAACTCCATGAAAAGATGTCTACTCATGAATAGGCTTTTGAACTATTCACTGTACCAAAGGACAAGTATTTCTCTAAAGGCTTGATGGGTGTTCAAACCCTACTGCATTGCATTAATTGCATTTAATGCAATGGGTATAAATAGATGTGTTCTATCTCGCTGCAGAGATACTCTTGAACCTTAATCCTTACGTGCATACGTGAAAGAACACACACATCTAAGAACAATACACTTTTCTTCAAAGCAAGTTAGAATCCCTTTTCAAGTATTCTAAATAGTTCTTACCTAGAAATAACTTATTTTCTTCTTAGTCTTAAACAACATACTTTTTCTCTTTGCTAAGAACTTTTTTGTTGAACTTAGATTGTTTAGATGGGCTATTCTACCTTATCTTTTCCGCATACAATCTTGTAAGATCTTTATTGATCCTTCTTTATCAATATATATATTTTAAATTTGAAAATTTTAATGTGTTTGTATTCATCCCCCCCCCCTCTTTCTACAAACTGTTTATGAAAATCTTGTTAGACCCTAACGGGACCAACAGAAGACAATGGGATATGGCATCGAAGGTTATCACATCAGAACTTCAACGACATAAATAAATTCATAAGTAGAAATCTTCTCATAGGTCTACCAGAATTAAGATTTGACAAATATTCATTGTGCTCAGCATGTGAAATGGTAAAAATGACTAGAAGTTCCCACAAATCAAAGACTGAATCTTTGTGCAAATCACCGTTAGAAATGGTTCACATGGAATTATGTGGGCCTATGAGAACTCAATCGATGGGTGGAAAAAAGTATATATTGGTGATGGTCGATGAAATTCCAGATACACGTGGCTAGAGTTTTTGAGAGCCAAGTCTGATGCGCCTGAGCTGATAATTGGATTCATCAAGTGTATTCAAGTTCTTCTACAACATCCAATGCATAAAATCATAAGTGACAATGACACTGAGTTTAAAAATGAGATTCTTCAGAATTTTCTACATTCAATTAGGATTTCTCATAATGTTTCAGTCGTTCGAACTCCTCAACAAAATGGAGTCATTGAAAGAATAAATTGGACTTTGGTAGAAGCAGCTAGAACGATGCTTGCTTACTTGTGGTTACCTCTGTATTTGTAGGCGAAAGCTATTTCAACTGCTTGTATCATGCAAAACAGAACGATCATCGTCAAACGTTTTAAATAAAACTGGTTATGAGATTATAGACAAACGAAAGCCTAATGTGAAATTCTTGCATGTTTTTGGTTGCAGATGCTTTCTTCTAAATGACAGAGACAATCTTGGAAAGTTTGATAAGAAAGTTGATGAAGGTTACTTTCTTGGATATTCTATCATGGCAAAGGCCTTCAGAATCTACATCAAACGGACCAAAATTGTAATTGAAAGCATCAATGTTCGATTTGATGAATCATCGACTTCTGAACAACATAGTTCAGGACTCAAGCTATAACCATCAACTTCTACACAAGCCAATGTAAAACCTACAGTACAAAGTTAATAATTCAGTGGTTCCAATTCTGCAAGTTACTCAACTTTCTGGACCATCTGAAGCTGGTTGTTCAACATCAACTGATGTTCAACCTGAAGTTGTTCAAACTAAACTTTTTCAAGCTGAAGCACTGACTCAATCTGATATTGTTCAACATGTTGAAGTTATTCATTCTAAGTCTTCTTAATCTGAAGCTCATGCTGAACATTCAGAAATTCAAGTTGTTACTGATGAGTATGATGATCAGAACAATCAAATTGATGTTAACTTCTTCTATGTACATAAATGGACATGTTAACCTCTTCTATGTACACACAAATGGACAAGAGATCATCCCTGACTCAAATCATTGGAGATTTAAACTCCAGAGTGAATACATGATCATCAACCGCTAACGAGTGTCTATTTGTAAGCTTTGTAAGTGGGTTAGAGCCGAAAAACACATTTAGAGCATTACAAGATCCTGACAGGATTAATGCGATGCAAGATGAACTTCAAGAATTTGAAAGAAACAAAGTTCAGAGACTCCTACCGAGACCAAAAGATAAATCAATAATCGATACAAAATGGGTCTTTCGAATTAAAAAGGATGCAATGGGAATTGTAGTTCGAAACAAAGCCAAACTTGTTGCAAAAGGTTATTGTCAACAAGAAGGTATAGATTATGATGAGACTTCTGCTCTAGTTGTTTGAATCAAGACTATTAGAATATTTTTAGCACACACAACTCCCAAGAACTTCAAGATTTATTAAATGGACGTCAAGTCAGCATTTCTAAATGAAATTCTCCATGAAGAAGTGTATGTGAGTCAGCCTGATGGCTTTGTTGATCCACAAAAGCCAGATCATGTCTATGTCCTAGATAAGGCACTTTACGAACTAAAGCAAGAGCCCAGGACATGGTATTATACTTTGACTCAATTCCTATTGAAGTCTGATTTCAAGAGATGTATGATAGATACAACATTATTTCTAAAAAAGAAAGGTTATCACTCAATCTTGCAAGAGGGTTCATAGTTCAAAAACTTATCAAGATTGCGAACACAATCTTATGGCATTCTAGATACCCTTGGTTCTTAGTTTCCTAACTAACAGGTCAAGGATTGCTCTAGGTTAGTTCAGGAATCATATACTTGGCATATTCGCTGCCTAACACGAAATGTATTTGCGTCATCACCATCTTCAAATAAAGTATTTTCTACAGTAGCACCATATATAGCGCATAGCAAAGCAGCACCCAATACACCAGCAACTCCCATCTATCTCATATGATTGTTCCAAGTTAATTAACTTGCGGGTCGATGTTTTCGTATCATTTGGTATCAGAGCAAAGGTTTGGTTTCTTTTAATATTATCTTTGTTTCTACATCTCTTTAAAACTGTCCTTTTTCTTCTTATATCTGTTTCTTCTCCATCTTCTTCGATTATCTCCAAAAAACATAAAAAGGGAAAAAAAAGAAAAAAGAAAACGGAAGTTGTATTCTTGGTTGGATTTATCTCATCCGTTTGTTTGATTTAAATTCTAAAAGGATTACTTGAATGCCGAGATTTTTTATGTTTTAATTTGATTTGTTCTTTTACGAATTGAGCTCTACAAGGGATCAAGAGGTAAAAGGCATTGAGTGTGTAAGAACAACCGAGGGGAGGTAAAAGCCATATTAAGTGCAAACACAAGGGAATTATGAGGACAAAAAATTTTTTATACTAATATTTAAACATGTCGAGAAAAGGTTCTAATTCACAACAAAATTCACCCAACAATGAAAGGGAGACTGATTTCACTATTCAAGCCATGCAACAACGATTTTAAAGAGTTGGAGTTGTATTAGAAGGTGTGATGGAAAGATTTGAAAGAATTGAAAGAAGGAAGAAGAAACACATTGAGAAGAGGAGTACGATGGAGAGGAAGAATATGAATATGGACCACGACATCAAAGAAGAAGACACGGTAATAGAAGACGAAATCAAAAGGATGATGGGGGATTTAGCAATATAATAATGAAAATTCCATAATTTCAAGGGAAAAGTGATCCGAAAGCGTATTTGGAATGGGAGAAAAAAGGATTATCTCATATTTGATTGCAACAACTATTTTGAGGATAAAAAGGTAAAACTAGTTGCCACTGAATTCACGAAATATGCAATAGTATCGTGAGATCAATTGGTGAAAAATCAAAGGAGATATGGTGAGAGACCAATTTCTACTTCGGATGAAATGAAAGCGGTTATGTGAAAGAGGTTTGTTCCTTCTCATTATTTTATAGACTTGTATTGCAAATTGCAAACTTTGAATGAGGGAACGAAATTTGTGGAGGACTATTACAAGGAGATGGAGATTGTTATGATCCAAGCAAATGTTGAAGAAGATAAGGAGGCAACCGTGGTAAGGTTTTTGAGTGGCCTAGATCGTGAAATAACCAATGTGGTGGAACTACAAAATTGCTTGGAACTTAAGGATATGGTGCACATGGCCATGAAAGTTGAGAGACAACTGAAGAAGATGAATACCTATTCAAGAGGGTAAAGATCTAATTTCTAGCCCTTGAATGAACTTAAAGGAGAAGCATCCAAGGCTTTTAATTCTACCTCTTCAAAATCACAAAGTGAAGCTCTCAAAGGGTAAAGGTATTGGTTCTACCTATACTAAATCTCATGAAATTAAATGTTTTCATTGTCTAGGTTTTGGTCATATTGCATCACAATGTCCAAATAGAAGAGCCATGATTCTTCCTGAAAGTGGTGAAGTGGAATCTAAAAGTGAAAAGGACGATTCCTTGGATGAGGAAGACGACATGGAGAAAACCGATGAAGAAAAAGGTGAACTATTGGTGGTAAAAAATGCTTTGAACTTGCAAGTAAAGGTGGATGACATAAAACACCGAGAAAACATATGTCATACACGTTGTTTGATGAAGGGCAATGTATGTACACTAATAATTGATGGTGGGAGTTGTGCTAATGTCGTAAGTATTTAAGTTGTTGAGAAGTTAAATTTGCACAGTTTAAAGCATCCACAACCATATAAATTTCAATGGTTAAATGAGTGTGGGAAAGTGAAAGTCACCAAACAGGTATTGATCTTCTTTTCCGTTGGTCAGTAAAGGATGATGTGATGTGTGATGTTGTTCCAATGCATCTTAGTCATATACTTTTGGGGAGGCCTTGGCAATTTTACCGAAGAGTTATCTATGATGGATTTCATAATCAATATACTTTCAAACATCATGACAAGAAAGTAGTTCTTGTATCACTATCCCCACAAGAAGTTCATGAGGATTAAATTAAAATGATCACTACAAGGCGAGCGAGAGAGGCTGAAAACAAAATTAATGAGAGTGGTAGATCGAGAGAAAAATAGAGTGGTGAAAATGAGGAAAAGAAAAAAAAGAGAACCAGGTCGAATTTTTTACAAAATCGAGTGAAGTTAAAAGGGTGATAGTTGAAAACAAAAAAGGAGGCTTGTTTAAGTACTAATGAGCTAACCCAAAATATTCCAAGTTTTATTGTGAATCTTTTACAGGAATATGATAATATATTTCCCAAGGAAGAGCCAAGCAGATTGCCACCTCTACGTGGAATAGAGCATCTAATTGATTTCATTCCAAGGGCTACTCTTCCAAATCGTCCATCTTATAGAGCTAATCTCGAGGAGACAAAGACAAGTGGTGGACTTATTGTCAAGAAGAAGGATTCGAGAATCCATGAGTCCTTGTGATATTCCCATTATTGTGGTGCCTAAAAAGACAAGTGAATGGAGAATGTGCACCGATTGTAGAGCCATCAACAAAATAACGGTAAAGTGTCGCTATCATATTCCTAGGTTAGATGATATGCTAAATGAGTTGCACGGGACTGTGATTTTTACAAAAAATGATCTTAAAAGTGGGTATCATCATATTAGAATAAGGGAGGGTGATGAGTGGAAAATTGCATTCAAAACAAAATCTAGATTGTACAAGTGTTATGCCTTTTGGGTTAACTAATGCGCCTAGTACATTCATGAGATTGATGAATCTTGTGATGCGTGAGTTTATTGGTAAAGTTGTTGTTGTTTACTTTGATGAAATCTTGATTTATAGTAAAAACATGGAAGATCCCATGATGCATTTACATCGAGGAATGAATATTGTATGCAAACTTAAAAAAATGCAGATTTTGTATGGATAAAGTTTTTTTTCTAATATTTGTTGTAAGTGCCAAGGGAATTGAGGTGGATCTTGAGAAGGTCAACGCAATCCAAGAATGACCTACGCCAATGACAATTTTGGATGTAAGAAGTTTTTATGGTCTTGTTACCTTCTACCGAAGGTTTGTTCGTGACTTTAGCACCATAGCCGCCCCGCTCAATGAAATTGTAAAGAAATAGGTAAGTTTTCGTTGGGGATAAAAGCAACAAGATGCTTTTGAATTATTGAAGGAAAGTTTGACCACTTCTCCTATTCTTGCATTACCAAAATTTGATAAAATGTTTGAGCTTGAGTGTGATGTATCCGGGGTGGGTATTGGGGATGTTTTAATTCAAGAAAATCGTCTCATTGCATATTTTAGTTAAAAAATTAAAAAGGACACTGTTGAATTATTCAACATATGATAAAGAGCTTTATGATTTGGCAAGGTATTTACAAACATGGCAACGTTATTTGAGACGAAAAGAGTTTGTGATTCATATGGATTATGAATCTCTCAAGTATCTCAAGGGTCAAGGTAAGCTAAGTAGAAGGCATATCAAGTGGGTTGAGTTTATTGAGTCATTTTCTTACATGATTAAATACAAAAAAGGAAAAGAAAACATTGTGGCCGACGCATTGTCAAGGTGACAAAGTCTCATCACCACTTGGATTCTAAACTTCTTGGATTTGAATTAATAAAGGAAATGTATGCGGATGATTTTTCTTCTCCATATGTTGCATGTGAATATGGATAATTTGATAAATTTTATAAGCATGAAGGATACATGTTTAAAGAAAACAAGTTGTGTATTCCAAACTGTTTTATGCATGAATTGTTGTCACGTGAGGCTTATGGGGGAGGTCTAATGGGTCACTTTAGTGTTCAAAAGACTTTAGATATTTGTAAAGAACATTTCTTTTGGCCAAAAAATGAGTGAAGATGTAAATAAAATTTGTGATAGATGTGTAACTTGTAAACAAGCCAAATCAAAATCTAAGCCTCATGGGTTATATACTCCACTACCAATTCCTTGTGAACCTTGGGTAGACATATCCATGGACTTTGTGCTAGGATTTCCTAGGACAAAGAATGGTCGAGATTCTGTTTTGTCATTGTTGATCGCTTTTCCAAAATGGCACACTTTATTCCTTGTCATAAAACTGATGATGCCTCACACACTTTATTCCTATTCCCATTGAAGAGTGTACCAGTCTAGATGGAAAAAGGAAGGCTGAATTGGTGAAACAATTGCCTGAGGAGGTAACACTCAACATTGAGAAGAGAACAAATCAATACATGAAGCAAGCAAACAAAGGTAGGAAGAGAGATGTGTTTGAACCGGAGATTGGTTATGGTTGAACTTGAGGAAAGAAAGGTTCTGACAAAGAAAATATCAAAGTTGTAGCCTAGAGGAGACATACCGTTCCAAGTCATCCAAAGAATCAATGATAATGCTTAGAAGCTAGATCTTCCTTGTGAGTATCAAGTAAGCTCTACTTTTAATGTTACTCATCTTTCTCCTTATGATGTAAATGATGATTCATGGACGAATCCTTTCCAGGGGGAGAATGATGAAGGACCACCTAACCAACTTATCAAGCGTCAAAAGATCCCTTGAAGATTCAATATGGCCCAATTTCAAGATCAAGATCGAAATTAATCAAGGAAGCTTTAATGAGCTTAGTTGTGGAGATTCAAGCAAATACATTAAAGTCCAATGAAGATTTGAATGTCACGCATGATATTATGCTTATTAGAGCTTTGGATAACTGAAAGAGTTAAAAACAAGCATTTGTGTTTAAGATTGCAAACTTTTGGGCCACTTCAAAGAATAAAACCATTAACCATTATTTGGGAGCCCAAATTGAATCATTTCCTTTGTCCGAAATTCTATTTGAGCCCAATAAACTTGAATTTAAAGCCCAATACGTTTTGGCCTATCTTAAAGTTTAGGTGATCAAAAGTCTTTGAATAAGGATATAAAACATGTCTAGATTCATGAATTAAAGGTATGTCTTTAATTCTTGATTGAAATTTAAGTTTTATCTTTTAAAGAGAGTCTTTTGGGGTGACTTTAGAACTCCATAAATACAAGCCTTTTGTAATCTTTTTTATCATCATCCTTGAATTATTAACACTTTGTTTTCTAGTTTAACTCATTTGTGAGTTGAGATTTCTTAGCACAATCTTGTGGCGTTCTAAATCCCTTTGGTTCTTAGTTCCCTAACTAACGGGTAAAGGATTGCTCTAGGTTAGTTGAAGAATCTTATACCTGGGATATTCACTGCCTAATCTATCTCATATGAAGGTTCCAAGTTAATAAAATTGTTGGTCGACATTTTCATATCAAAAAGATATTTTAAAAAAGTTTAATATGTTTGATTGTTCTTCAATAAAGACACCTATGGCTACTAGAACTCTATGGGACGTAGATTTATCTGGTAAATCTGTCGATGTCAACGGAATATTCGCTTGAGTCTGAAGACATCGTCAAAATCTGTGGCATGAACAATCTTGGTTACTAAAGTGTATCCTCTAATAAAAACTTAGCGATTCAGAGGAGACCTCTAGACAGCACTTAAGTCTCAACAAACATACTAGGATCCTTAAACAACACCTCTGATCACTAAACCAKAGCCTCTGCTAAAAAGACCAGAGCCTCTGTTTCCTCACAGAGCTATCGAGGCCAGAGCCTCTGTTCACAGAGTGCCTGCCAGAGCTTTTGTGGCAATCTCAATACTTAGGTATGCTAAAGGTTCCTTCCAGCGACCCTCTGGTCCAACCTCTTGTTCCAACCAGAGCTTCTGGTAATGAGACCAGAGCCTCTGTGGCAACCCCTATACTTTTCATTCAATTAACTCATGCATGGGTCCTCTGGTTCTTCTATTCGCTTATGGCAGAGCTTCTGATCATAAGACCAGAGCCTCTGCGGATACAATGATAGCGAGAGTTGAGCATTCCAACTTCCATTGTTTCTGGTCTTCTTGACAAGTGCCTCTAATCCTAGGAAACAGATATTCGCAAAAGTGGAACTAAGCTCATGTTTTTCTTATTAGTGTCACAACTAAAGCATACTTCTAATGAGATCGATTAAGTTCTTTTTATTACACATAAATTAAGCACAGGTGATCAGGCTTTACTTAACCGATGTGTAATAACAAGGCCTGCTTTAAACACATGATTGAAAATCATTTAGAAATTATTTTAGTTATAGT
>NW_020201156.1:3791-6941 GCF_001531365.2 Cynara cardunculus var. scolymus | reverse complement strand
TCTTAATCGATCTTGATCCAAGTAATGCTCCCAGGAGTCCACACAACTTACTTAGCACCTGAAAAGCATGGCATAAAACAGGGTCAACTACAAAGAGTTGGTGAATTCACGGGTTTTCACATGCATAAAATATTTCAATGCATAAACCAAGTAATAGCAAACTTATGCGAATTCTTTGCACTTAATAAATGTAAATCCCTCGCGATGTAACACTTGAGACGCTACTGAGCCTTACCTGACCAATATGCCCCATTAATATTCGAACAACCAGAAGTAGCCCGTTCACTACTTAGGTTTCCACGGTTCGATAAAGCACTAATTCAGCGGTGGTCCAAATTTCACATGATTAGGCTAGAAAACATAGGTAATTGTGCACCCCTTTCTAGGTGGGACTATCAACACAATAGCGGCTATCCACAATACCACGGCCCGGGAATGTACCCKAGTTAACAAGTAGCGTGTACGGACGGGGACTTTTATTTGGAAACATATATTCTCAAGCACATCAATTTAGCATTTATGTTATAGTGCAAAACAGTAACAAATACAKCTTAGAAACCCGACTATGCAGTTCCATAGTCYGGAGGTTTCAAATAAATAAACATGCAAAGTTTGCTCGTCATGCTTTTCCCCCATAAAATAACAAAAACAGTAAAAGTGGGGCCGTGAACTCACTGGTTTGGCGAATGTCAAATGTTTCCTTAAGAGACCTGCTTAACACTTGCTCGGACTCCCTGATAGAGCAATCAATACTTAATAAGAAGAACTTCTAAACTACCATGACTTGAGCTGGGTAAAGCTGTTCAATGCAATATCGCAGATACTAATACCAATACAGCTGATACATCAAATATTTGGTTTAAAAGGGAAAATTCCAACATCTAAATAATGGCATCATTAAATGCCATTTTAAAACAAATGATGGCAGCCGCCAACTGTTGGAATCAAGAGATTTTGAGTGGGTTTAACACCCTTCCCAAGAACAATGTACAGCCTTGAGTCACCCGCCTCCCCAAATCGGTTGCATGCCCAAGAATGGCAGCAAAATGAGGTGGTTTCGACTCAACAAAGTCAAAAATAGAGACTGTTATCACCAAAAACCTTATCTCTAAATAATTTCAGAACAGAAAATAGAACAAATGAGGAATTTTAGTTAGCAAGCTACAAGATGAGAGAAAAGATTTAGAGACGCATGCAGACCCAAATCACCAGAATGTGATATCGGCCTTATAGCGAGAACTCTCTTCTTCTCTTTGGGATTAAAAGATTCCTTAGGTCACAGATTACCATCTGATGAAGACACATGTAAGTCTTCGATGGATAATCTCACCATCTTTAATTCCCGAAACTTGTGTTGAGAAGGAAGAGAAATTAGGAATTTAAGTACTAAAAGAGGAATAAATGGTTTTTAGAACTTACCTTTTTGAAGACGAGGCAGATATGAGTGACCCAAACACGGCAGAATTCCTAAACTTACAGGGAGAAGAGTTCGGCATTGAAGGTGATGAACTTTAGAGAGGGTGAATCGAGAAAAAGGCTGGAGCTTTTTGAATAAAGGGGAGTTTTCAAAAGAGAAGGGGGTATTTATATGGGGCTTCTAGAGAAGTAGTGGGCTGGCCTCTAAAGGCCCAAGCCCAAGGGGCTTTTGCTTCTCTAAGCTGAGCCCCAAAAATATAAAATAACCAAAGCGTCCAAGTCTAGAAAAAGACCAACTGCCGTGCCAAATCGATCGATCATGGGAAACCAGCGTCTCAATAAAAAGGAAACAGAGCTTCTGTGAAGAGACACCAGAGCTCTGTGGAGAGACAACAGAGTCTCTATGAAGAGATGACAGAGCTTCTGTGAAGAGACAACAGAGCCTCTGTAGCTAACATCAGAGCCTCTGTAGCTGTCACCAGAGCCTCTGTGGCTGTCTCCAGAGCCTCTGTGGCTATTACCAGAGCCTCTATGGCTGTCTCCAGAGCCTCTGTGGCTATTACCAGAGCCTCTATGGCTGTCTCCAGAGCCTCTGTGGCTATTACCAGAGCCTCTATGGCTGTCTCCAGAGCCTCTGTGGCTATTACCAGAGCCTCTATGGCTGTCTCTAGAGCCTCTGGTTGTTCAATCCTCTGGTTGATCAGGCGACCTCTTCAGAATCATACTCTGGATAAGGTTAATCCTAAAAGACTTAGTTTTTCAAATGAAGGTTCCGAAATATGGTTCTAACCTGAAAATCCAAAAATGCAGAGTTGTTACAGTCGATCAACAAAATTATTGTGCCATGATTAGATATTGATTATATCTAACATCAAGTATACCATATATTATGTTTGCAACATATTTTTATGGAAGAAATCTGGCTAATCTGAAAGAATCACATCTTGTTGTGGTTAAAAAAATCTTGAGGTATTTCAAATGAACACCAAATATGGGCCTTAGATATCCAAAGATTTGATTTTGAGCTAACTGCAATTACAGATTTTGACCATACAGGTTGTAAACTGGATAGAAAGAGCACTTCTGGATCATGTCAGTTTTAGGAGAGAAACTAGTAAGCTAGACTTCAAAGAAGCAAAACTGTGTTTCAACGTTTACTGCAAAGGTAGAATATGTTGGATACTATGAAATATTTACTCATGAGTGGGGCGAAAAAATGGAAAATTTTCCTTTTCCTATATCTAACCTAATGAACACCATTTCCCATCCGACTTACATGTGTTAAGCATGCCGCCAGCGTTCAACGCAACAGTAGTTGTTGTTTGAATGAAGACACAACTTCAAGACTATGGTTACACACTGAACAAAGTTCCTATCTACTGTGATTAGAAGCACGATTGCAATAACTGCTAATCTAGTTCAGCACTCAAAGACTAAACACATAGATATCATGTATCATTTTATTAAAGATCATGTTGAGAAAAAATCAATTAAAATGCACTTTGTACAAACAGATTTTCAACTTGCTGATTTGTTTACAAAATTGTTAGAAGAGAAAAGGTTTTCATTTTTAATAAGCAAGCTTGAAATGCTTAATCTATCTATTTGATCATCTGATCAACATGTCAAGGGGGAGTCTGAGTCTTATGAAAAGTTTTAATTTGTCACACCCCTCTAAAGCGGAAACACGAGATGTAACAGGCAAGCGAGTCATAGCAACAGTTTATAAATAAC
>NW_020201156.1:0-2846 GCF_001531365.2 Cynara cardunculus var. scolymus | reverse complement strand
ATTACTAAACGGTTTCTTGCCTAAGGTAGAGCACAGTTGATTTCAACGTAAGCCATCAAGTGTTTTCATAAAATAAAGCTAATATTTTATTATTTAGTAAAAAGGAACCTTCCAAAATCCTATTAATGACATCATTAAAAGTCATCCCAAAACAATGATGACAGCCGCCAATCACCAAAATCAAGATATTTTGAGTGGGTTTAAAATTCTTTCCAAGAACTCTACAACCTTGAGCCACACGCCTCCAACACCGACTGCATGCACCAATATTGGTAGCAATGATGGGGAGGGGTTTCAAGCTCAACATTTTCAAGAATTTAGATTTTAACACAAAATCATCATCTTCGACAACTCCATAAAACAAATAAATTCCGATTCCAATGAGTTTTCAAGATAATAAATTAGATTAAAGTTGCATGCAAGACCTGTCATCCGAAAATATGATCAGTCCTCACATGCAAGGATTGATTCTTTCTTTCTTAGAGATTAAAGAACTTGGGTCACAGATCATCATCCCAACGAAGACACATGTAGGTCTTTGATAAATAATCTCTCCTCTTTAAATCCTATAAATTACTTAAAGAATCGAGAAGGGAGAAAGATGAAAACTTCCGGACTTCAATGAAAATAGGACAGCTTTAAAACATACATTTTCTTGACAGAAAAACTCGTACAAGCTCTTAAGGACAGCAAAACGTTAAGTTTTGCAAGATGATTGGAACCGGCTGGAAGGTGATGGCGTTAGAGAGAAAACGGAAGGCTGGAAATTTGGAGAATGAAGATTTTCCAAAACAAGAGGGGTATTTATATGGGGCTTTTTGAGAAGAAATGGGCTGGCTCCTAAAGGCCCAAGCCCAAGATATTAATTTTTTTCTAAATGCTAGAACTCCACTAATTTAAACAAACAAAACAATTTGGCAAAAGATTTTAAAGAAAAACTCCACTCTTTAATTTAATTGGCAACTAAATATATAAAAAGAATGGAACTTTGGAAAAAAAAAATTAAAATATTTTAAAGAGGACGGAACTTAAAAATATCAACTTTATTTTATGTGGAATACTTCAAGATTATTTGGCATTGCATAAACTAACTTTGTTAGCTACTCGCCGAGACGTGATCTAACGAACTAATCTTGGGAATTAAGCAAGATGATCTCTAATCATCGAAGCTAAATCCTAGAAAGACTTAGTTTTCAAATAAAGATCCTGAAATAAGGTACTAACCTAAAATCCCAAAATGCAGGATTGTCACAGTCTCCCCAAGCCAGAAAAATTTCGTCCCGAAATTTAATCGTCAAATTCAAATCATCGTTGGTTTTGAGAACAAGTGGGGATACTTGCTTTTCATGAAGTCTTCCCTTTCACATGTGTACTCCGGCCCATACTTCGAGTTCCAATGAACTTTTACTATAGGGAWCCTGCTACGCCTCAACTGCTTAACTTCTCGATCCATAATTTCTATGGGTTTTTCCATGAAATGCAATTGATCGCTAATTTGCACGTCCCCCAGTGGCACCACTTGAGTTTCGTCTATTAAGCATCTCTTGAGATTTGATACGTGGAATGTATTTTGGATAACACTTAACTCCGGGGGGCAGGTTTAACTTGTATGCCACTGGCCCAATCCTTTCTGCTATTTCGAAGGGACCAATATAACGAGGACCCAACTTGCCTCTCTTTCCAAAACGCATTATCCCTTTCCCTGGTGAGACCTTTAGAAAAACTTTATCACCTTTTTGGAATTCTAATGGTCTCCTCTGATTGTCGGCATAGCTTTTCTGACGATCCCTTGCAGCTCTGAGTCGATTTCTGATTACCATAATCTTATCAGTAGTTTCTTAGATAACGTCAGGTCCAGTTAACTGTCTATCGCTAATTTCTGACCAACACAATGGCGATCTGCACTTGCGCCCATATAAAGCTTCATAAGGCGCACACTGGATGCTGGTATGGTAGTTGTTGTTGTAGGCAAATTCTACTAACGGAAGATGCGTGTCCCAGCTTCCACCAAAATTTATAAATGTTGGGTTCAAGATTATAGCTTAAAAGTTGTATTCAAGTTTCTCCTTAGAATAGTTTTATTTGTAATATTTTAGTCTTTACTTTCCTAGTATAAATAGGAATTCCCTTGTAATTGTAATTAGAGCTTTTGTCATTAACACTGAAATCAAGATTTGGCTGATGTAATTCTCTCTCTCTCCCCTAATCATTACTTACATCATTCTTAGTGTTCTTATCAATCTATGAAGATCATATCAAGATTTGTATGAAATCTGGACTCCACAATTGGTATCAGAGCAAGCTGCATCAGTTTGGATTTGAAGATATCCATTTTACACATTTTGCACGAATTTTTTTATATTTTTTGATCTGATTCATCACTGTTATTCACTGTTCTTATTTTTTTTCTGACCGGATTGGTTTTTGTGCCAAAACTGTTTAATCTTTGAGTGTTATTGTTCAAAATTTGTATTGTGAGTTTCGGTTTTGCATTCTAAATAACTTTGATTCACACCATTTTGTGTTTTACACAAGTTTTGAGGCTGAAATTGCCCAAAATCGGTTTTTGGTTTTCTGGAAAAAGTTCATAAAAAGAACTCATATTTTTCATGGTTTGATCCATTTTTTTGGAAAAAGTATGAAATTTTATGTTTTTGGTTGAATTTCTATCCGAGTAAGACTTGTGCGGTTTAACAATCCGTATGGTTTTAGTTGTTTTTGATATAGGTAAAACCGGACAACACTTGGAAGGATTACTTGAACGGTTTAGCTAATCCAGCTAGTAAACCGAACATAACTTGAGCGGATTAATGATAAACCGGATAACACTTGAGAGGACTTGTAAG